>NW_015093947.1:0-1520 GCF_001431845.1 Calidris pugnax
GGTCCTTTTCTGCCAGGCAGCTCTCCACACACAACTGACAGAAATCATAGGTTTGGTATGTACAAGATGCAGAACCTGGTCTTTAGGATTCAGCATTCCTTATCAGTTTTTCTTACAAGCGCCACCTCTTTACTGTTCATTACTTTGAAACTAACACAAGAACTTTTCTTCACCAAGGAGTTAACAGAACACTTATGCTCTATATTTCAAGAATTTAAAATGATCAGCAAAAATTTAAGCATAATTTTAGATAATTATAAACTACCTCAAAGACTCACATTTTATACTGCACTTAGTGGTTGAATGAAGCTTGCTTTTTTTTTTAATCCTTGCAAAGATACTTTGATATGAATGTTAACCACTCCATACACTGAGTTTCAATATGCAAACAAGTTCCAGAAGAGAAAATCTGATACTTGCTTTAAAAAAAAGATAAAATTAAAAAAATCCCATAAACCAATGCAAAATAGTAAAGCAAACCTTCATAGCAAAGGTCAAACAACAGAATACCAACTAAGATTGACCTGTATTACTCCTACGTCTACGACACTCAGCAGGATAACTGATTATACAAATAATGTAAAAGTATTTTTTTCTTCTGCAAAATGAAACTTTTCTCCTTTATATCAAGAAGAATAATTATAATCAGCACATTTTTTTGTATTTTACCACACTAATTGAGAAATCCTCAATTAGCATTTTAAAAGATGACTGTCTTTATCTATATTACATAGTTTTAAGTGTATTGATTACAAAAAATTAACATTTTTAAACAAAAGCATACATGAGTCTCAGAAGTTACAACCCACACGCCTTGGAATATTTGGCTCAATGAAGGTTATTGCCTGATGACCCAACATTATCTAAAGTACATGAGACCACAAATTTCCACTGCAGAATTCCAGCATACAATGTAAATTGGGTAAAATGTTCAGACCAAAAGATCTCCTCTGTTTTTAGTACTCCTTGCTGTACAATGACTTATCAGAATATTTATGAATAATTTTGCTACTAAATATATGTCACTATGGCTAATCTAAAATATTCCTATATGTGGCACCCGAAATTATTGTTCGATCAGGAACTTGGCATTTCAGGACTTTTAGAAATACAGATTTGAGATGAAATTTTAACTCATTTCTAGTCACTTACAAAATTCAAACTCATTTCTGAGTTTGAATCTGTGATCAATCTGTGATCCTCTTCTCTGTATTTGAACTGACTTGCACAGAGAGACTCTAGGTCAGCTTTCTCAAATACAGGTTACAGAAAAGCACTAAAAAGTCAAGTGAGGTAAATGGATTTTTCTGCTGATGCAATTCAGACTGTGATTTTTCCAGAATACAATGTCCTCTCATTTGCAAAGAAAAATGCTCATGACAAAGAGCCTGGGGAACAAAAAGGCTGTAAAATACACACTGAGCATACAACAACTGCTACAGTTTCATCAGGAATGCTTGAATTAAACTTGCTATCGGTTACCATATTAGCTCTCAGCCTCCCAATTGCACTTTAGGAAA
>NW_015093948.1:0-1505 GCF_001431845.1 Calidris pugnax
GGACCTTTGAGAGCATTGAGTCCAACCAATCGAGGCCTTAGTATTGTCAAACCTCAGTGTTTGGTGGGATTCCCCCTTAAACTTATGGGCAATCTCTGAACGGAAGGACAGGGGTTCTTAGGACCACCTTTTTTCTTTACCTTGGCACTAGAGGGGAGGTCGATCTGCAACATTCTGGGCAAAGCTTAAGCCTCCTTAAACTTTACTGACAGGAGTGGGAAGGGTTTGGAGGAGATCATTTATGGAGGTTGTGACTCTAGCCTGTTCCAATGCTAATCTGCAGAGACACTGCACCCTTTCCGCAGCTCCCCAGGTTCTTGATTTGTGCCCGTCTCCAGTTGGAAGAGCAGCATTTGTGTGTTATTCCCCAAGGGGAAGAAATGCCTGGTTGGCTACAGACACAATTCATTTGCTCGCACTCACCGTAAACTTCGTAAGTCAGGTAGGTGGTGAGTCCTCTGCACATAGCGACGATGTCTGTTCCGTAAGAGGTGAGGTCACGGACGGGGCTCTGGACGACGTATGTGATCTCCTTTGTAAGTTGTCCTTGACCTTTCAGGCCCTAAACATCAAAGAACATCATTCAGCAAGATCAGTGCCTCAACCCCTTCAATGCCATGCGAGTGCCTGTGCTAGGACTGTAACTTGGAAGTCTCTTTGTTCAGCCATCTCAAACAGGAACCAAGGAGGGCAGTAGCAACATTGGGCACAAAACAGTCACACTAAAGCTAATTGCAATGCTAAACAAAAATGGAGGCCTGAACAATAGCACCTGCAAAGCAATGTTCCAAAATGAAAAATGCCATTTTGTATTGAAATCTCTCAGAACTATTTATAGCTATTACTATCCAAAAATAATTAAAGCCATTGAAGGTTTCTGACTGTTTCTTAGCAACCCACGGAGATAAACTGCCTCAGAGAAAACGTAGCTGGGAGAAGGGGGGAGTTGCTGCACCTACTCTCTTTCTTTTGAAAACCATTCCCACGGCAAATTCTGAAGCCACGGGACTGTTCAGAATAACCAAATCCTGCCACTTGTGAAAATCTCATCCTCTCAAGAGAGAAAAAGCACAGTTACGAAACAGCTTGAAGAACTCCAGGGTAAAGACACACATAGGCAGGAGTTTTAGAAGGACTCCGCGCTCAGACTTCCAGAGAAGGCAGTATCTACAAAAGGTTAGTAAGCTGAATGCCAAGATCAGTTTTAAGATGTCGGTGCTAATTCTGTGGGCTTGTAGGGTGCTTAGTTCTTTTTCAAAAAGTTTGGAAAGCTTAAAAGCTTATTTAAACTTTTTCTCTCATTACTGGATTATATGTTCTTCCTCAACTAGACGTGCCCAAAAATCTATGGGATCATCAGCCTTCAAAGTCTGTGAGATGATGAAGAGTACCATGCCAAATATCTAAAATCTTCAAGCATGGAAGAGTGTTAAAAAGCAGTCCATCTAAATAGCCTTTTAAAACATTATAAAAATCATCTACGTGATCTATGGCCTCAGAAAAAA
>NW_015093949.1:0-1519 GCF_001431845.1 Calidris pugnax
TCCCTTCCAACCCAGACAATTCTATGACACTATGAATTGTGATGTGGCTTTATAGAAGTACTTGACCTCTGTTTTCCTGTGATGTGTGACTGTATTTACTTGGCAATGCTGGTGTTGGTGGGCAGAAGGGAAGCTGTGCACACCCCAAAGCTAATCAGCCTGGGAGATGGGCTAATTGATATAATAGTAATGGGAGCAGTGTGAGATGTGACTGTCCTTTCATACAGAAGGCATTTGATTTTGCTAGATAAAAACTCATATTTATTCCTTAAATTTGTGTGCAATATCTGGACTGGATGGGGTTCTAGTAATGTTTGTGATGAGTGTGTTTTGCTAAGACATCTTGAAAGATCACTGTGGTCCAAAAGAGGCTGTTAACAGCAGTAATTAGCAGTGTATAACTGAGGGGTAGCTGCTGAAATAGGGTCCCCAAAGCTACTGCTGGAAGGATTGTTGTGAGGGGCTGTAAGGGAACCAGAAGGCTGGTTAGGAATGCTGAATTCAGAATAAATGCATTTGTGGAAGGCTGTTCAGAGCTTTCCCAAGCTGCCTGTACTTGCTGCCTGTTGGTTACCTCGTCCCACCTGCTCAGCAACCCGGGAACACTGCAGAAAAACTGCTGGTCAGGTTTGGCTTGTAAGAGCTTGTAAGAGCTTCTTGCTGATTTTAGTAAGAAATAAGATGCAAAGTTAATATTTTTCTGCCAAAGGAAGGACACATTCTGGATTGTGTGTGGTGGTGTACGTGGGACCCCAGCAAGTGACAAATGCTTGTGGGGTCCTTTAATCTGTCAAACTCCATAGGAAACCACAGGGAACTGGTGTTGCAGTAGAAGGGATGATGGGGATCTGTTTTGTCTGGGTTGATTATTTGTGTGGAGCAGGAGGGGGTAGAACTTGAATTTGTTTCATGTCGTGGACTGAGAAAAGCAGAAGTGCTGGGACTTGGGTGTGAAACGAGGTGGTGTGTGGCTCTGCTCATGCAGTGGAATGTCCAAGGAGGGACCAAACACCGGCTGTCTGTGGGTGCAGGGTGAAGTAAAGCCTTTATTTGGGATTCCAGAGTCCAGCTCTGCAGACCCCATGGACCAACCTCCCATCTTTCACAGGCCGTGCAATTTCTCATGTTTCTCTTGACATTGGCACACTGATTTATGCTAAACTGAAGTATGTATTTATCCCCAAAGGACAGATCAGAAGACACCAGGAAATGAGAGAACCAACATTTCCCCTGACAACTTGTTCTACGAGTTAACTACTGGCACTTTTCCTGTTTCTTACTTCTCATTTCAGTCTGTCTGGTTTCTGATCCCAAACATTGGTTCCTGTTACAGATATTGGGAGTAAATCAAAATGCCCTCTAAAATAGTACCCGCTTTCTTTTCAGCATGCGGAGTATGGTAATTAAATCTCTTCAATTTGACTTGGTTTTGCAGAGGGCTGGTGTATAGTGCTATTGCTGCTGGGGAAAAAGCAAGTCTGTCCCTTCTTTTCTTTCCCTGTCCCTTCTTTCCCTGTCC
>NW_015093950.1:0-1522 GCF_001431845.1 Calidris pugnax
AAATGAGCCAGGAATCAGGAATGCAGATTAGGATATTTGCTAGTACAGGTCTCATTTCCAAAACACATGCTTTCTGAAGAAAGTTTTCTACTTAAAAGTTTCCTTCTCCATTTTAGATCAAAAAAGATCAGCTCTTCTTTCAGATATTGTCAGCTCTTTCTGCTATAGGAGTCCTTGTCTAGAAGTCACTAACTTTGACTCCAACTTGGAGTGACAAAATGAAAATTAGATCAAAGAAGCATTGCTGCTCTTGACACATTCTTTGTGAGTCCTTTTTCTCATCATTTTCACCTAAGACACTTCTTTTAGTTACTCTCAATATTTTCATTAAAACATTTCAGACACATTTCACGTATTTGACATATATCATGCTTTAGAGTGTCTTGGATATGGAAAGAATAAAATTGTGTGGGTTTTCCTATCTCAAGAAACAAAATTCTTAAGCTATGAAACATTTCACAAAATGGTACTTGCATTTTTTGAAACTTTGGAATTCACTCTAATATTAAACTTGAGCAAAGAAATGCCTGCCATTTCCCATGTTTCTCTGGAAACAAAAGCAAAATACAGCACAGACATTCAAGGACTTAAATCCCATGTCAATATACTTTCTAGCAGCACCAACATTCAGAGTTATTCAAAGCCAAGTAATTGTGTCACATTTCTACAGTATGAATCATAGAAATAAGAAAAGACTCAGAAGGTAATTGCTGACTTATTACTAGAAGTGGTAGTAGTGTGTACATATTGCCTTGGAAAGTACCATGATAATATCTATGCCACAATGAGCATGCAATCTCAATCAAGGAAACAATATAATGAGAAACGCATACAGTCCTTGAATAGCACATTTGCAAAGAAATGAACTGAAAATAGTAGATATTTCCTATAAACTTTTGTGCTTTTTTTCCATTAACTGCTCTAAATTAACACATCTTACAGCAAGATACTAAATTTGCAAAGTCTATGTAGGTGTTTATTTCTGCTTGTAGCACACATCTGAGATCTATGAGAGAACAATGAAGCTGGGATAGACACAGGTTTCTCTGGAGTCCATAAACTTCATGTTTTGCTCTATCTGTAAGCAGCTCAAAAAATCAAGTTTCCTTAAACACAGGGCTGACAGCTACTTGCCTTCTCCTCTTTTGGATTTAAGCCATACCACTAAATACATTTTTGGTTTTCTACTACGCTACTGTTCGACTAATTTATCCTTTAGCTTTAAAGGCTCTTATTTCTGACATGGTGATGACTGAACGTGAATGACAGTTCAGGGTGAAGGATTCTTTTCAGCCTTTTTTACTGTGCAAAATGGAACCTAATTAAAAAGTGTCTTTGAGTAAGACTTTTGACAGAGATCACCTTTGACCAATTTCCTTCACCCACAAAGGACATACACATTTGATTGACATCCCGGGCTCAGTTCATATCTTCTTCAGAACAGTCTGTTCCTTACTTCTCTTATTCACTTATTCTTACATTTTCATATGAGTCCATCTCCTCATCTTCGTACAGATACCTT
>NW_015093951.1:0-1531 GCF_001431845.1 Calidris pugnax
AAAAAAAAAAAATCTTCAGATGAGAAAAACAGATTGTTCACATCCTCTGGGTGCCCAGAAAGCATTAAAGGAAAGACTTTCTTAGAAAGGGAATATGGACCTCTTCTTTCAGATTAAGATTTTTGTGGAGATTGTAGAGAACTGTTCAACTGACCATGAAGACTCCTGTATGATTAAAAGTGTAAACGAGCTGCAGAAAACAATGACAGAGTGCACATCAACTCCTCGGAAGTTTTCAGGACTGATGAAACACTGGGCACTGCAGCAGAGGGCCACCTACCCCTGACGCTCAGCAGCACTTACCATCTCATCTGTACCAAGAGGCTACTCAGCACATTTTCAATATCATAGCCCTAAACTCTTACTATTCCTCTTGGAGAGTATCTTGACAATCACCAGAAGCCAACATCCCTTTTAGCCATAAAAGGCTTGTAGCTTATTCTCTGAAGGACTCCACTATGCATCAGCAAAAATTTATGTCCAAAGGTATTTAACAGTGAGGTTCAATATTTTGATGTGCTACTGTATGTCTGACTGACCATTTCCTGGGCTTATTGCCTGCATCCCTCCTGTTCCCACTAGAGAATGGCTAAGATTTCCCACAGAAGCATATTCTCAATCTCAGTTGCTTTTAAGACTGTGACATGAAGTGCCTACAGTGTATTGATGTGAATTTAAATACAACTGCTGATTAAAATCTAAACTATTAGTATCTTATGTCAAAGGATAGCATCCTAAAAAAGACAAAAAATACGAGTCAACTCTGAAGAGGAAGGAATTCCAGAAGAGGTGAAGAGGATATGCCAGAATACACAGGTACAAAAAGATGATGAAAAATTCAAGAATACAATAGCCTGGGGCAAAGGAAGCTCTGAAATCTTAAAAAAACTAATACTGATACTCCCGAGCCCTGCAAAAATCAAATTACACTCAAGTCAGTAAAAACACTCATCTCTCTTTCAGAAAAGAAAAAAAAAGTCAAACCACAATATTCTGAGGTAAGGAAAGTGCTAAGAAACATGACAAACCAGAAAGCGACTGCGAGATCAGAAGTTCTAACAGCCATAAAGAAGGAATCAATTCAGAGTCGAAAGTCAGAGGCATTAATCCAGAGTGGGGGGCAAACAGTTTTCCCTGCTAGGAATTGAATTAAAAGCAAGGGCTGTCAGAGTACTCAGATCAGTCACCCCTGAAATGGAATTTTTGTGGACTACCTGCTCTCACTCTTATCTTTTTCACCGATTAATTACATACCTATAGAGACCAAACAGGAGAGTAATCAAGCAACTGCTTACCATACAAAGTAATTCAGAGTACTGCTGCTTCCTAAGAAATGTTAACTGTCAAAAAAACTTCAACACTTCTCCAAAGACTATAACAAACTGCAGTTACAGAGCTTAGACACTTCTATTAAAACAGCGAAGGTGGTCCAAAAACGGCACAAAAATTTTCACTGATCTGAAAATACTGTGTATTTTAAAAAACAGGTAATGCTTCCCAGAAAATGATCCTGGATTTAACAAGTTGACTG
>NW_015093952.1:0-1534 GCF_001431845.1 Calidris pugnax
CCATATCCCCCAACACCATATCTAAACGATTCTTAAACTCATCCAACGATGGTGACTCAAACCAGTCCACATAGCTTCTTTTATGACTGTAATTCTTCTTTAAATAATTGGAATGTGCCCTCTTGAAACTGTCACAAGATCCTATCAGGAATAGGGATGTGTAGTAATGATATGGTTGTGTACCAGCCCAGATATTTTAAGTATCACACTGCCTATAATATGCAGCTTGCCCTGTTGAAATTAATGATTTTCTCATTAACCTCTAATGGTGCAGGATATTATACATCTTGTTTTCACATAGTCTCCATACAGATGAATGGTCTCTTACAGACTGTGCTTTAGATGAAATATAATAATAATGTCATAAGCAACCATGAGTTTCAGCAAATGTAGATTCTTATTGAAATTTTCAACAGGCTTAACTGTGTTAGTTTCAAGATGCTTAATCCTGATTTGAAATGATTTTGAATCAATGAGTTCATAATAAAATCTGTTATGAGGATGTGAAATTGATGGTATATATAAGCAGAAGCCTAAAGCGCCTTTACAGCAATAGTTCACCTAAGGGTTACTTGTCAGTAAAGAATTTGACTTTTTTCCTGGATCCTTAATGCTAGTGTGTGTATGTTAGGATCTCAAGAATTTTTAGTTGTAAAACAACAAAATATCTGGACAACAGTTAACAGAGCACAAACAGCAGGATTAATAGATCTAAACTCACACAGGCAATTCTATTCCTGAATAATGCAGTCTTGTAAAATAGTGTAAGACAATTTGACGTAGCAAATTAATGGAAAATTTTGGCAAAAATTTGCAAGTGGAGCAGTAATGTACAGCTTCGGAACTTTTTTCCATTCTACCACCTGCAATCACTTCCAAGGGACTGCTCCCTGCATTCAGTAGCTCCAGACTTCATGGGATAGCAATATTCTGTCCTTCAGCATACCCCTGTTTTTTTGAATATGACTGATCTGAAGGGACTGGAAGGCACACATCAGGCTCTAAGTAAGTAGAACTGAGGAAGTGGAGCCGGCTGATGTATCAGCAGGGGGCCTATTATATGCTGATTCTGACCTTCAGACAGAAACCTATTCCAGTATTATACATTTGCTTAACTCTTGCAAGTGTTTAAAAGACCAATCATTTTTATCTGATCAGAAACACAAGCTACTTTGTTTCAAAAAGTTGCTGTCCTTTTTACTTAAAATCATTCCATTCATGAGAACAGAAGTTAAGGAAACACAAAATATTAAGGACAAAGGATAAAATTCAGAATAGTTTCAGATAAGAGGTAAGCTCTTACAAAGACAGCTGTAAAGCAATTTCTATATTTAGGAGAATTTATAAGCAAAGGACCTGTTCCTGGAAGATTTAACTTCATAAAGCTGCTAAATTTTAAGGGTTGCTAGAACATTTTCCAATAAATTTGAAGGCAAGCCCTTAAGAAATCAATCATATATGTATCTACACATATGCACAGACATACACACACATGCCTTTTTCACTGCAATATGCATACTTTCTGTCAAGAAAG
>NW_015093953.1:0-1527 GCF_001431845.1 Calidris pugnax
TGGATCTGTGCCTGAGCATATTAATTTTTCATACATTGTAAAAATGAGGATAGTTTACGTTATTATGATATTATATCTAGTAAGTCACATGGGGTCCTCTGTCCCCACCCCTTACATCAAGAACATGATATAAACGCACAGGCGAGTGTTTGCTAAGACCTGAACAGCATCAAAGTATTATTGCGTCGCACTGTGAATGTTTTAAAGTTTTACAGTAAAAAAGCTAATCCTGTCATGGACTTTTGCATCAGGTCATTATGGGATTTATAAAAATAAATAATGTTCTGTTTAAAATCCAGTACTGGATCTTCTTGCTGAGCCATAGTATCAAGAGAGTCAATTTCCCTTAACTTACCTAATAATTTGGTATTTACTACAAGCTGATCTGAGGTGAACATTCCTACATTCTCATTGTTGTATTATTAATTTTTAATGAATAAAAGATACGTTGAATGTGGCCCTAGATGACTGGGCAAAAAATGGGCTAACAGATAAACTTGGTTTTATATTTTATGCTTCAAAGCAATATCCATCCTAATCTCTATTTGATAATATACATTATCCCACTCTTACGCTTCCTTTATTGGGGAAAAGGTTAAAAGAAACCAGCTGGATAACTCAAGAGTTTGCCACCTTGCAGCTCTGTTCTCTGATAGTCTTTATTTCTCACTGTGTGTCGAGGAACCATGTTAGTCGCTTCTTGTTGTGCCCCAACTGACTTGCAAATACATACCAAAGAAGAAATAGCAAGAACCAGGCTTATCTTACTTCCTCTATTTTGCTCAAAAAAAGAGCATCAATATTCACTCAGCTCCCTTGAGGCAGTCCTCTGTCCTCCTCTTGGTTTTAGAAAAATGTTTGTCATTGCTTTTACGTGAGCAGGCGGCTGGGCCATGTGCAGGTCCCTGCTCAGGAGATGAGCTGCTGTGGCCGTGCTCGGCCAGGGTGGGCTGCCAGCAACACGCGGCAGACCTGGGGTTTCACTCATGGGATTCCTTGGAATGCTGCCCAAAATGTGTAGGGCAAAAAAGGGAGAGTTGAGCAAAACAAGAAGGCTTAAGCCTCTCTTTTAACACGAAACGTGGTCACGGGTGTCACCAGGCTGTGTGAACTGGGGGCTCATGCCCCTTCCCTTGATGGCATTTCCATTGCCAGCGGAGGGAGCGCGCTGTGAAGAGGCAGGGCACCTGCTTTGTCCCCGCTGCTGCTCGTTGCGGGATCACCGTGGTCTGTGCTAATCAGAACCGACAGCAATTAAGAGTAATTGAGGTAGCCTTTCTAGCTCAGTGATTTCCCCGTAGCTTTTAATAAGGAGAAATCAGAAGGAAAAACAAATGCTGTTGTTCACTAAGCTCTCACGAGCTGTTTCTGATTGTCTCGGGATTCAACATCTCATTAGATGGAGAATTGGCAGCGTTCGGCTTGAGTAACACCAGTTTTCTGGATGTCTGTGTGATGAGATTTTTGTTTACATTCTTTAACCACGTGGAATGTTAATTTTTCAGGGTTTTTGTGTGTGTGTGTGTT
>NW_015093954.1:0-1525 GCF_001431845.1 Calidris pugnax
TTTTTTTTTTTTTATATTTTCTACTATCAGGACCATAATACACAAACTTCAGATGCTTTTATAGTATTTACCAGCTATTTGTCTCTTAAGTTATATACAAACTATAACAGAGCTACATGATTATGCTGTCATTATAACCACTGCCTTAAAGAGTTTATCAATGTTATTCAAATGGGGACTGTCCCTATTATCATTTGAGTGAAAATAGTTTTTCTTGATTTGATGAACCCAACAAACAAGTACCAAACAGTAAGTTGGAGCCTCCAGCCAAACTGAGCAGTTCTGAAGGAAACTAGATCTATTCTGGCCCCAACAGTTAAGAAAACAGTCTTGAAGGAAAAGAACGCTGCAGCAAGCACACCATGATGCACCAGCCATTATATCTTGTAGCCTGACTGATTTCTCATTAAGTTCAACGGAAAGACTCTTGCTGACTTCAGTAGTAATCAGCTAGGGACGAAGACTAACACAAGCTAAAGCTGGAAGAAAAGCAATGACATTGGGATATAGCATGATCACAGCAAACAAAATCATGTGCTAATGATTCTAGTGATGAAACTAAAGCGCTACCTAAAAATGTGTCAGAGCAATGCATAGAACATGGTGGAGATGTTGAATAATCCACATTCTTACAGTTGTTGCCTTGAGTCTTCCCCTACATCCCTAAATTTCTAAATGTGCTATTCCATCTTATAATTATTTTCCAAGTGTTAGTGTTTATGTTGGATGGGGCAATAATGGTTTCTGTTTGATGCGATAAATGAGCAGAAAGAGTTAATTCCTTCAACTTCATATGTACTTTAGATTCAGCATCTCTGCTTTATTGCGTGGAACGAGATATCTATGGCATTATCAGCAGCTCCCACTGGAGTGAGAAGGCATTAGAAGCCTGATCCTGAAACCAAATGACCTCAGTGAGAGTTCAGAGCCCTCTACTTGGCAGGGGGTCCCATTGCTCCAGGCTGGTGACTGACTGAACAGTAAATGTCCAAAGACTGCACAGCAAAGTGGCACAGCACCCCACTGAATAGTGATTGCATGGCTACAGAACACTTTTCAGCAGTTTAACAAGTCTTCAGTTGCTCATAGACATTAAAAATCCTCCTTACGCTCGAATGCCTACCATCTTTTAGTGTCCTTAGAAAGAGTGGAGAGGTGTGGGGAGTATAAGTATCACAGAATACGGTGGACCTACATGGACCTCAGCACTCACCATTTTCACTGACTTCAAAAGGACTGCATAAGTTCAGGCCACTTGAAAGAACAGTGGAGAAGCAGATCAGTCATTAAGACAGACAACATCGGAGCACCATAAAGGCCCATCTGCTTCCCTTGCACACAGTTTATGGTTGGCTGATTGCAGAGGCAACAACTCTTTGGGAGTTTTCTCCCATATATCTACTGAGGCAAAAGGGCCTGCCACCATAGAGCTCTACAGTCAAAACATTGTGCTCTTCTACCAGTGCTACTTACCTTGGAATCTCTGGTGCACTAGGGCTGATTTTTCTTATGTGTCTTTTGCCTT
>NW_015093955.1:0-1529 GCF_001431845.1 Calidris pugnax
ATCCTTCAAAACCTTTACAGATGTTCTATCACAGCCCAAAGTACTGATGAATTAGTAAACATCTGATTGTTTGTTTTGGATGCGTAGCACACTGTCCATTGCTGTAAAAAAATATATTTCTAAAATGACAATAATTTTACCTGTTAATAAAGTTACATGCTGCTTTAGGATCAGTAAAAGATTTCCATCTTGCAGTTGGGATCTCATGACGATCCAAAAAAGCTTTGGTAAAGCTCTTACTGGACTCCAGCTGAGCTGCCTTTGCTGTTGGACCAAAACACTTTACTCCAGCTGCTGTCAAGTCATCAACAATTCCTAAAAATGGCAAGACAAAAAAAAATTTATAAATCACCAGCTGATTTATAGGAGTCATGTAGTCCACGTCTACAGATGCACTGATTTGTTGGAACAAGTATGTCAGGAATGATAAGCCATTTATATCTATCCAGTGTCTACTTTACTTCACCAGATGGGCCTTAGGTGTATTTTTCACTATAATCAGAAGCAGGTAACCCTGCGATATTTAAGGCTAAGAAGGTCTGCTGCATTTGGCAAGAGATGACAATCCCTCCTTGTTTTATTATAGCTTTTAGCTAAAAAGTTGAGATTAGTCTTTTTTGAAGATGACACTTGTTGATCACATAAAAGGTTAAACCAGAAAAATTATCAAAGTGTTCATAAATGTGGTTTGGTTTTTTTTTTTTGTGAGTTTCAAATTATTATTATTTTAAAAAATGAAAACTCCATAGGAAAATCAAAACTCTAGTTAAGGTTCCTATATGGAAACACTTTGATAGCTCGCTTACTAATCCCAAGCACTTAAAAAGAAACTGAACATTTAAGGATATTTTAATTGTTATATCGCTCACACAATAACCTTCAGAAATTCATTTTCACCACAGCATAAGCCTGAATCTCAAGGAAACTTCCATGGAGGATCTGTTTCCATTCCTATTGAAGACACTCAGGTACTGTTGAGTGAGTGGTGCACTGCAGATGGGGACTAAAATTTACTTTTCTTCCAAAATTATGAAAGCTCTGATTTTTAGCTTGCGTTCTCTTACCAGCAGCAAGAGGAACCTCTGGACCAACCACAACCAGCTTGATCTCCTGATCTCTGCAGAACTGGGCGAGCGCAGCATGATTGCTGACTGAAATAGCTGTTGAAGATATAAAAGGGCAGTGAGACTGCATTCAACATGATTGCATAGCACTTATTTATCACATAACGCTGAAGCAGCATTTTCACCAGCCTCACATTCTTGAATGGCAGGTCACTGTGGATCTGGAAGAGCGAGGCATACACTAATACACAGATTTACACACAGGGCTTGGACCAAAACACCCCACCAAACCCCTCAAGCGAAGGCTGTAGTTTGATGTGCATTGTCAACCCACCTTGCTCTCAAAGGTGAGAAAGTAAGTTTGGGGTTCCCCTACACTGTCATGCAGTAAACTGTTCTCATCTCTAGGAATGTTGCATTTGCCAGCACAAGAAGCATTGCACAAACAAACAAACAAACAAACAA
>NW_015093956.1:0-1533 GCF_001431845.1 Calidris pugnax
GGGGGAGCGCTGTGTGCGTGGAATTGAGAGCTGAGCGCCGAGCGCGTCCAACCAACCCAGGCCAGAGCAACCGAGCGCCGATGCGGGAGGGCTGGGCCTAGCCGGGGAGGGCCGGGCCGGGCCGCGCCCCGGGGCGGTGGGAAGGGGGCGGGAGGAGGAAGGAGGGTGAAAAGGCCGAGACCGGCCGCCTGCCCCGCACGTGGAGTGGTCCCCCTGGGGCTCCCTGGCTTTTCTGCTGGGGTTTGGGGTGCCCCGGCGCCTCAGCGGCCAGCCCTGGGCCTGCTACGGGGAGTAGGCCGCGGCCTGGTGGTGAGCACCTGAGGTGAGGCGCCGCGGCCTCGTCGTGGTGGGGCGGCAGTGGGGACGGTCTCCTGTGGCCAGCAGTCTCCTAGCCTAACTAACCCTTGCTGACAGGCCACGGGCTGACCTTCTACAGGAGGAGAGGAGAGGGGGGTGTCACCCTGTTGGGCCCTCGCACCCTTCTGACCCGAAACACTGAGCCAGGTGGCTGGAAAAGGGCCTTTGCCCCATGGATGCTGTTACCACAGAGAGACCCCCAGCTGGTCCGGTGCCTTTCCATAAAGGGGTGTTTTTTTGGAGCTTGCTGCCGGCCTGCGTTTCCATTTTCAGTGCGGTTGCAGCTCTGAAAGACAAATAAAAGGTTTATTCTGAGTCCAAGAAAGATTTCTTTGCTTTTATTGCGTGAAGACCTCCAGTTCTGTACTTCCCTTGCCCAGAAAAACCCCAATTGCATAGGACAAGCAGCTGGAGAAAGCAGCTCTTCAATTGTTTGGTTTCTTCTCATTGTTTGGTGTGTGGCCTTAGGCCTCGTGTTTGGCAGTTTTTCGTGCTCTGAAGACAGCGTTATTCCTCTCCCTGGGGGCTTTTCCCTGGCACCTCCTCGCTGGAGTGTCTGGGTGTTTTGCAGATGAAAAATAATTTATGTTCCCAGTGCTCCTGTGTGAGGGCAACAGATGGCTATCGTGAATAACTTTGATCCACCATCTTCAGATGGGCTTCAGGCTTCAGTTGGAGGACTTCAGCCTTTCAGGGCACTTTGCCCTTGGCTGCTGCGGAGCAGACAGAGTCTCAGGTCACGCTCCCAAAAAACCAGGAACTTGTCAGCAGTCCCTATCAGCTGCGTCACCACCCAAATGAGCACATCAGAGGTGCAGAAGAGTGACTCTTAACGAATATATTTAAAAGAAAGTGTCTGGTGGGGAGGCGGGATGTACCACGACGTCTGTAAAACCCTGAAGGAGGTCAGGGAACAATCGTGCCCCATTTCCCACAGTTCAGGGGCAACCGGTGGGTGTGTGGGGAACAAGGCTTAAAGCAAGGGAAAAGGAGGTGGCAGTGTGTGGGAGCGAGTTGTGGCAGTCATTGTCCCCAGCACTGTGGAAGCTGAGCTTACCTGTGGGTCCAGAGAGGACCTGGACAATTTCCCGGAGTGCCCTTTGTCTGGGTGAACTTTTTAAACCACAAATGAAGGAGAGGGTGGGAGGTTTATTGTGAGAGGTGTAGGCTTACTCC
>NW_015093957.1:0-1536 GCF_001431845.1 Calidris pugnax
GTTATATTTTTGCATACATCTGAGGCTTTGCATCTAGAAAGAATCTGGGTCAGACCATAGTTTGGAAATGCCATAAGAATCACAAGAAATATAGTTAAAAGGTTTAAAGTGGGCATCATTTTGGCAAGTTCCTTGTATATGCATTATATTTTAATCAGCCTCATAATTGTGGAGAAATACGATATATATGTAAAAGGCACTGCAATATTCTAGCAGAGTACCAGCTGTAGACAAAGAAGCCCTGACCTACTGTGGTGAATAACTGAGATCAATGATAACTGCATCCTGTACAAAACAAAAAGCAACCGGATTTACACAGGATGAATGCAACGTAAGAACCCAAAGTACTACGTAGAGGGAACTCTTAATTCTCCCTCTTTCAGCAGCGTGTGCTTGTTTTGTAGTACCTGGGTGCCCAGAGCAGACCCAGGTCACCCACTGGAGCAGCAGATGGCTGCAGCAGATAGGAGGGACCGATAGGAAGGAGAAAGGTTTGAGAGACAGAAAATACAAAGTGCAGAATGAACAGGGTTGAACTCTACCCACATTTCACAGAAGCAATTGAATAATGCAAGTTGCTGGTGTATAACACTCTCTGAAACATGCTTTTAATGCACTTATCATCATCTGAGAAACCCAAACATACAGTTACATTGACTTACTGTTTCCGTTAATTGTCACGCAAGCTTATTAGTACATTGAGTTAATAGTTTAAACAAATGTGGAATGAGTTTTAAGATGTTTCTTTTTAGATCAAGGCAGGCTAGTACATGACTGTATGTAGTGAAAATAACACAGTTTTATACATTCAATGGAAACTTTGTACACCCTATAACCTCAAACTGTGTTTTCTTTCCTAGCATTGATTCTGGAAACATATGGAGAACGCTTAGAGACTTTGATAATACCCCCAGCTTAAGACATCCCTGGAGTAAATCGCATTGCCGAGAAAACCTCATGAGTGTTCTTGGAATAGATGCAAATCAAAAGGTAATCAAACAACGGTTTGCTGGTGTGCCAGCATAAACACTTGGTTATGCATCTGATTTTCTGTAAGGTCCACCTGCCGATGCACGAGGAACTAGATCTGTGTGAGTCGGAAGTTTTTTTACAGAGAGGCTTTTAAAATGATAGTTTAGTGTTTTCTCATTATTATGTGCAAATAACTCTGAAATTGCGCGGAATTGAATTTTGATCATCTTTACATTGAAGTCTCCACTATATAGCTCTTTACTGCATTAGGTGGTACATTCAGCCTTAGTGTAGGTGTAGAATTAGCTTTAGATGTGTGTACATTAAAATTGTTTTCTTTTTTTTGCTTAGAGTATGAGCAAAATATTAGCCTCTAATATCTTTCCTTTAAATGAAAAATCATATTTGAATCAAAGAAGCTGTTAAAGTAATTACTGGATGTTTTTACTGCATACAAACTGAAAGTGTGTTCCACTTCCCTTTTCCTGAGATTATTCTATCTGGTTTTGCAAGGCTTGAGGGAGAGGAGTATGTTTTAAATTGAATCAAGACAAATCAACAGCA
>NW_015093958.1:0-1538 GCF_001431845.1 Calidris pugnax
AAAAAAAAAAAAAAAAGAAAAAGCATTTCTTTTTCTAACTATAAGAAGCCAGAGAAGGAAAAAGAGAGACATTTTCAGAGGTGGACTTGTTGGCTCGGAGTTAATAGATAAATCTGTACAAATGGTGACACACAAATCATGAACAAGGGGGAAGAGGAGGTGAATAACAAGAGCCTTGGGAAGAGGATAAACATTCACGACTGACAATTGCTTACAACAGGCAGGCAGTGCATCAAGGCACAGAAATCCCATAAGACTTCAGCAAACCATTTAATTTAGGAAGTAGTTGAATTTACGATGTAGGCTATCAAATAGTGTGACAAAGATTAAACCAGTTGAGAGGAAATGTAGAATACTGCCAAATAACTAATTTGAGAAAATGCAGATCCCATCAGTACTATTCCTCAGAGAGAAGGGAAATTTAATGTACCCTATGTTAAGAATATTAAGGATTCAAGGTTAATAGTTATTTATTTCAAAGGAATATTTAGGATCTTAATTCACACACCTTTAAAACATATTTTTAGATTATCAGATGAAAGATACTAAAGTAATGAAAAACTCTATTAATTGCATGTGTAATTATTTCAAAACAATAATTGACTCTTCAGAAAGGCATATAAGAACATGATTAAATTTAAGCATACCTTAAAGTGCCGTTTGAGTGAAATACCTGCTTAAAGTTGATCATTTTGGGCTATACTCAAACAGCCTGAATTCTCCTTAAGTCTTCATGTCTGGGAGAACTAAGCACGCTTTGAAGAACCATCTGAAAAGCTGAAATTATGTGTTAAGCAAAGTAGTAATTAGAATTAGCTAATAGGAAAATCCAGGCACAGATACTTAGCTAAAATACAGTATGTATTTATACTCTGTCTTGAAGAGAAACTGGCTTATGTATTCATCTAAGTGCTTTCCTGAATCTAGACCTATGTTCATAATTAGATATGAAATTGGTGATGAATAAGCACCATATTGCATCAACCACACAAGTATCACTTTAATTAGCAAATTGTCCTGTTTGACCCAACTGGGCCCACTCTGATTGCATTTTTAAAGCAGCAGATGAGTAAAGGATTTAGGGAGTGGTTGGTTTATTAGCATATTGTTTATTGTCCATACCGCATGTGCTTTTGGAGGAATATATTTGTGGGGTTTTTAACTTTTTTTTTTTCTTTCTTTTTAACTAGAGTTGAATATTTTAACACTATTTATAAAGCCACACATTTTAGCATGCAAAGCAGTCAGGAACATTCCATAGGCATCTGCTGGGACATGGGCTACTGCTCTGCCAACTTTCTGTGGGCAATATTTTTTTCGCTGCAATGAAGAGAATTCCTTTGAAAAGAACAGGCAAATATATGTGTGTAGTTTACATACTTTTGTGGTTCACATTTTTTGTGGCTAAAAATATCCAGAGTTCATATCCCACCTTCAGATTCAGACTTGGAAGTAGGTCCAGCTGCAGAGTACAGCTCTTGTGTGCGGCTCATCTTTTCTTGTGTGTGAAAATAATTTATTAAAAAAAAAAAAAAACA
>NW_015093959.1:0-1530 GCF_001431845.1 Calidris pugnax
GTCCCTCCCAATTCTAACCATTCTATGATTCTAATTAGTATGTGCCTAATTAGTATGTGCCACTAGCGGTGGTTGCTTTGAGTGGTATACTCTTGGTATATCAAGTCTTCAAAGCAATGACAGCTTGGCCATCTAAAGGGACTTGGGTTTGCTGATACATCACTTTCATCATCAAACGCTTGTCCTAATTCTAAAGATAAATTACCTCCTTTTTTTTTTTTTCCCTGGAGGAATTTGGCAAGTGGTGTGTGGTGACCCTGACTGTACCTTTTGGGTCATTGGCATGGGTGGGTTGTAGCAAGGATGGGACCCATGGGGTTGTTGGCTGTCTCCATGGCCATGCTCTCCTGCCAGGACCATGGGGCCTGACCTTAACCCACAGGAAAACTCATCACCAGGTTCTCCAGAGCGTGGCACATGAGTGAGCATTGCAGGCTGTAACCTGCTGGGGTAATCCTCTCCTCAGCGATGGTTCTTTGTTAGGACCAGCATAATAGCCCTGCAATTAGTCATTTTTTTTGCCCTGAAGCTGGCTTTGGGTCATGCCTCTGTTTAACCTTGGTCTCCAGGGATGCCACCCATAGTTTTCTACCCGGGTAATGAGGTTGCTCAGGAGGCTGGTGTTTTTTTGACTGGTTTATTTTCCCCAAGGAGAGCTTTCTGCTACTGGCTCAGCAGTGGAGTTCTCTGAATCAGACAGGTTTTTTTTTTCTCTCTTTTCACTGTTTTAGGCAGCAAGTGAAGTTGAGAGATGAATTGGTTACTGCTGGCTTTGGGAATCTTCAATCTGGACTCTGCCACGCCGTTAACTTTGCAAGCAGAAAGATGACACGTGAATTCTGGAGCTACAGAAGTAATTATTTCTTCCTGTATTTAGGGTTGGGGAAAGCCTCCAAGTCTCTAAAACTGGTTTATAGCTTGTCAATTTTCTTACAGATGGAATGAGGAGGAATATGGTTGTCTGCGTGCAGGGTTAAGAGGCTGAAATTCTAACAGAAGGTATCGTGGCAGCTGTAAAACCTCTTCAGACTTGCTCCCAGGAACAAAGCAGGAGCAATCCCAGAATCCCGAAGGAATCAGAGAGGAGAGAGGTTTGTCATGGCATCTAGTTCTTAACTGGGGAGGGAACCAAGAATTAACAATTGCTTGTTGGAAGTGAGAGACTGAAGATCAGTGTGTTCCAAATGCCATCCCTGCTGGCATTTGGCTGTATTGGTTTTTTTGGAATATATTCCAAAGGGAAAGGTGACCAGGGCAGTGAACTTCACCTCTAGAAAGATACTTGGCATCTGGGGCTTGTAACAGGGAGGGGCCTGTGTTCCTGGCAATAACAAATCCATTTTGTGCTATTTAAAACAGTTAAAAACAAGATTCTACTGCACTTCCTAGAGCAGAGCTCATCTCTTGAGACAAACTTAACAAATCCCCTTGTGTTTGGTACCTGGAAAAAAAATAAATCACACCAGTCTCACCACGGGTGGAAAACTTTGCTGGCAATAATGATAATGACTCTGCTGCTTAATGAGCTGA
>NW_015093960.1:0-1539 GCF_001431845.1 Calidris pugnax
GCCAGAGGTGACACTGGGATTTCTTTCTTAACACATGGCAGGACTGAACTCAAACTGAGGTCTACAGTGCTTTCTCTTCAGATTTTGCTGGAACAAATAAGAAAATATTTTAAAATATATTCATTTTGTTTACAGCCTGCCTTAAATTGCAGGCTCCGAGGTAAAAGTATTGGCCTGTTTCTGTTTTCTGTGAGACTCATGCCGAGATTCTCTGAGTTGCTGAGCAATAGAAAGTACAGTTAGAGCTTTACGTTGATTTCAGTGTGAATTGGATATAATTGTGATGTCTCAGATGCACACAATCGAGGGGGACATTTACTGCTTCCAGTACGTTTTCAAATTGCTTGTTTTCCCCAAGTATCTCAGTTATAAACAGTTGTCACAATCTTCGCTTTTGTTTTCTTATTTCTGTGCTATTTAACGATACTGAACCTGCTGCAGAGACAGATTTGTTTTCTTTCTTTAACGACTATTGTCTACACTGAATGCTTTCCCCCAATTAAATGTAGGACGATTGATTAACGTTGAGAGTGGCAATTTGTGTTTCGTAAAGGTTGCAACTATATCTGTGTTGCTCACGCGTCAGGCTGCAGGCTGTAAGCTTGATTTTAGGAGGAATTTACTGTTACTGTGAGGATAGACTGGAAATTAAAAAGCTGGGATAGACAGTCCAGTGCTTTCCTTCTGCCTCTGTTATCGAGTTAATTCTTGGTAAATCACAGGCCACCCATTCTTCCACCAGCCTTCTTGTGGAGGCCACCTTTTTTCATGAATCATGTAAAACCATGAGGTCCCTCTCAAAGTGGTCATAGTAATACAGAAAATGTACTTTGAACGTTTTTCCTATTATCTAGTCTTAACTAGACAGCCCAGGCAGGAGGAGAGTATTTTTAGCTCAAACAGTACGAGAGGAGAATATTGCCTGCGATGGTATTAAAGCAAATACCCAAATGGATGCTTCACTTAATGCAAATTATTCTAAACAGCTCCCTATTAATCCCTTCATAGCATTTTCTCTCCCACTTCTCAAATATTAACCTTTTAACTTTAATATTGTGTCAAATACTTTGCCATCTGCACGCTGAGCAATCTGCCCTTGACAACCTAACGTGGAGTTAGTGTTTCACGCATCTAACCCGATGTTGCGCCCGTGGATTTAAGATAGAAATATAATGATATTTGACACATAATTAAACTGCTGGCTGCCCTTCCATCGAGTTAAAAGGCCTTTTGGTCAGAGATGGATCACAATTGGGAATTTCCTCTGTTTCCAAACCCTGCTGTGGTGATACACTGGATAAGAGTGAATCTGCTTGGCTTGGGCACAGGACAGGTAGCCCTTTGGTGCTTCAGGGGGTGGTAGGACTGCAAAGCTACATATCAATTAGGATATTGAAAGTATCCTGTTTGCTGGTAAAAGAAACCAATAGGCATGATGTACCCTGCCCATGTAAGCTGTCTTACCCTACAAAACAATGTGCTTGGGCACAAACCACCTGCTGGGAATCATAGATTCTTAGTGGTTGGAAGGGACCTCCG
>NW_015093961.1:0-1531 GCF_001431845.1 Calidris pugnax
CAGCCTTCTCTTCTCCAGACTAAAGAGTGAAAACCTGGGGGAAGGAGCTCCCCTGGGTGGCAGATGACCCATGTAGCCCAGCTGTCCATGCTTAATTCTTTCCTTGTGGGCTCTCTTGTCATGTGCTCCATGCACTTCCACGAGTATCAGGAAGAGGAGCGAATGCCTGCTTTAAAAAGTTGTGTGTACCTTAGGAGTGGTTGAGGCAATGTCCTCCTGGGGTGATTGTTACTCCCTTTGCTCATCCTGTCAGGTGTCCCAGAGCAGGGCGCCAACCTCCACCTGCAGCTCGGTGGCAGAAGCTGTTGTGGTTCCTACAGCCATCAAGAGTTGTGTGTTTTGTTTTGACCATTGATCTGTTTGTTTCCAGAGCTGAGACGACCAAGATCAGAACCTTCCAGTTACTACAGCAGTGAGACTCAGAAAGATTACCCTGCGCCCAAAAAACATAAGCTGAGCCCTGAATACTTTCAAGCCCGGCAAGAGAAGCTGCTTTCCACTGCGCTGAGCCTGGAGCAGCCCAACATCAGGAAGCAGAACTCCAGCTCCAAGCAATCCACCACTGAGACAATCAGCCCCAGTGAAGGGATAAGGGACTATGGCCGGGAGCTCTCCCAGCACATCCAAGAAGGGTTCCGGGGCTCTGGCAGCCAAACGGGCATCAAATGGAACCCAAAAGACATTTATATTGGTGTGTCTGCAGTGCAGGTGTCAGGGAGCCAGAAGGGGGCTGCTCTGGGAAAGGACACTGTAGCCCATCGGCTACGCCAGCGGGAGCAGATGAACGTGCTGATGATGGCTGACAGGGAGATGGTGGACGCAGAGCTCTTGTCCTACAGGGACAGCGCAGGGGAGGAGGACTGCTTACACCACATGGATGACTTGCAGGTAAACGTGCCCGTAGCACCGAGATCAGGAGATCTGGGAGAACGTGGTGGCTGCACAAAGGAGCCTGTGAGAAGTGTAGAGACTCTGTGGGGTGGTCACACAGTCAGTGTGTACTGTCTCCTGGTTTCAAAGGGTGTCCGTTCAACCACAGGTTCATGGTTAGGGTTGCACACTGGCGTACGCTTCAGCAGCGCACAGAATGCACAAAATTGTTTGCAATTTTGCAAGGAAAAAGGAAAAATCGGAGCCTTCTGGTCACATCAGTAAATGAAGGTGAGGTGACCCCGTAGCCCTTTGGGAATGGGGAAGCTGTCCCTCCGAGGAGGAGGTGACCAGGAGAGGCAGTGCTGTGGTGCAGGCCAAGCCGCTGCACTTGAAAGCACAAGGAGGTAAGAGTGGAGATGGGGAGAGATAGCGGGTTTGGGGAAGGAAGAATCCTAGCAGGTATGGAATAGAGGAAGTAAAAACGCATCAGAAACAGGACGGAAGTAGTCATTGGGGAAAAGATGCTGTGTTTGGCCTTCTGAGTGAAGAGAGCAGTGGGAGCACAGCATATATGCACCACCTTGGCACCTCTGAATGTCCTCATCTTCCTGGTGTAACACAGATGAACCAGATCTTTGCAAAATAAAAACTGTTTTCT
>NW_015093962.1:0-205 GCF_001431845.1 Calidris pugnax
ACACGGCAGGGACGTGTGAGGGGACACATTGGGGGCATGTGAGGGGACACGGCAGGGACGTGTGAGGGGACATGTGAGGGACATGTGAGGGGACATGTTGGGGACATGTGAGGGGACACGTCAGGGACATGTGAGGGGACATGTTGGGGACATGTGAGGGGACACGTCGGGGACATGTGAGGGGACATGCAGGGGACATGGGTGG
>NW_015093962.1:1091-2808 GCF_001431845.1 Calidris pugnax
CCAGTCAGAGCCAGGCCTGGCAGTGCCCCCCAAGTGCCCCCCTCCATGCCAGCTGTGCCCAGAGCGTTTCCCCACAGCAATCCCCCCCGTGACACCAGCAGTGCCCCCCCAAGCCCCCCCAGTGCTCTCCATGCCCACAGCATTTCCCCAGGGTGATCCCCACCGTGACACCACCCTGCCCATGGCTGCTCCATGATGGAACAGCAGCTCCACAACGTGGCTACCACCGCAGCCACCACTCAGTGCCAGACCTGGCTGTGCCCCCCAAGTCTCCCCCAGTGCCAGCTGTGCCCACAGCACCCCAGCATCTCCCCAGGACAATCCCCACCGTGACACCAGGTTGCCCACGGCTGCTCCATGTGGAACAGTATCTCCATGATGTGGCTGTCACCAGAGCCACCAGAGCCACCGGTTGGATCCAGGCCTGGCTGTGCCCCCCAAGTCCCCCCAGTGCCAGCTGTGCCCACAGCACCTCGGCATCTCCCCAGGACAATCCCCACCGTGACACCACCCTGCCCACGGCTGCTCCATGTGGAACAGCAGCTCCATGACGTGGCTGTCACCAGAGCCAGCAGGGCCACCGGTCAGATCCAGGCCTGGCAGTGCCCCCCAAGTGCCCCCCTCCATGCCAGCTGTGCCCAGAGCGTTTCCCCACAGCAATCCCCCCCGTGACACCAGCAGTGCCCCCCCAAGCCCCCCCAGTGCTCTCCATGCCCACAGCATTTCCCCAGGGTGATCCCCACCGTGACACCACCCTGCCCATGGCTGGGGGTGCCCCCCGTGTGCACGGGTCCCCCCCTCACCGAGCCCGTGCCCGCACACCGTGCCAACCTGTCAGCGAAGTCCTCGGGCGTCTTGGTCTTGGTGACGTGCTCGGCGTGTCGCACCAGCCAGCTCACCTCGTCCCGGCAGAAGGAGAGCGCCATGAAGACGAAGAGGGCCTGGGGCAGAGCGGGGGGTAGAGGGGACTGGGCACAGGGGGGCTGCCACCGGGTTGGCACCGATGGCCCTGGGCTGGCACCGATGGCCCTGGGTGCCGTCAGCACACCTCAGCGGGGTGGCACGGGCAGTACCCCAACATTTTGCATGGAGTGGATGAGCACACAGAAACACAGAATCCCAGAATCACAGAATCTTCTAGGTTGGAAGGGACCTTCAAGATCATCTTGTCCAACTGTCAACCTAATTTTGACAAAAATAGACACCCCCACAACAAACAAGGAGCATCATGACAATGAGCAGTGTGCTCTTGTGGCCAAGAGGCCAATGGTATCTTGGGTTGCAGAGGGAAGAGTGTGGCCAGCAGGTCAAGGGAAGTCATTCTCCCCCTCTGCTCTGCACTGGGGAGGCCACAACTGGAGTACTGTGTCCAGTTCTGGGCTCCCCAGTTCAAGAGGGACAGGGAACTACTAGAAAATCTCCCTGATGAGGAGAGACTGAGAGAGCTGGGACTCTTTAGTCTGGAGAAGAGAAGGCTGAGGGGAGACCTTCTCAACGCCTACAAGTATCTCAAGGGAGGGTTGAAGGAGGAGGGAGCCAGACTCTTTTCAGTGGTTCACAGTGAGAGGACGAGGGGCAACGGGCACAAGTTGGACCAGAAGAGGTTCCACTCAAATATGAGGAGAAACTTCTTCACAGTGAGGGTGACAGAGCCCTGGAAGAGGCTGCCCAGGGAGGGTGTGGCATCCTCTTCTCCCCTTCCTTGGAGATTTTCAAG
>NW_015093963.1:0-1539 GCF_001431845.1 Calidris pugnax
AAAAAAAAAGAAAAAAGAAAAAGGAGGTTGGGGAAGAAGTAACTAAACAATATGATGAATCAACAATCAACATGTCAGTTTGTTTGTCGTTAGAAGAGTAACAGTGAGAAACTGCACTAGATGCTCACTGAAGAGTTACACTCCAGAACCAAAGGTTATTCTGTGTGTTTAACTAAATCTTATTTCCCCATGGAGACCTTGAAAATGGTCTCCAAATGTCCTGTGTACGCAGCCACTACTGAATTTAAACCCCATGATAAGCTAACACGTTTTTCACATGCTTCATATGAGTGCAAAATTTTTCTGTCAAGTAGCCTGCCTGGTACGGGCAGCGTCATGGTTTTAAGATGCTTTGCATAGTGCAAAGGCAGCTCCTTAGAACCTGCCAGCAAGACCCAGGGGAAGCTGGTTGAGCTCTGCAACCAAGCTCACATCCCAGCAGACCCTCTGCAGGGGTAGAGTCCCAGCCCCACGGTACATCTGCAGGTGCACTGGGGTCTGTGATTCAGTTCGAGGGTGCACCAGTTGAGAAACTGGCCAAACTGTTTGTTTACCACCAAGTGGAGTTGATTTTTTTTCTCCCCTTTAACTCTTCGTGACAACCCATTGCCCTGAGCACTGGTGAATGTTCAATAACGTAGCTGGCCAAGCTTTCGCTTCCTTTAATTTTGTTCATACAGAGAGACATAATTCAGTAATGGAGAGCTTCCACTATGTAAACCTAACATGCAGCTCTGGCAAGAAAGTCCATGGAGACCTCAGTAGTCTGACAGCGACTAGAGAAATTTTTATCACTGCGGACTTTGAGCTTGAAACAAGCCGAAAGGAGGTAACAGGTTGGTTGGAAACATAATCCAAGGTGCGGTTCGAAGCTTCTTGCTGTTTGCTCCTTAATTTCTGTACTTTTCACTTCTATCTGTATGCAAAATGATGATAAAAAGTATCTCCTGTTTTGAAAATTAATTTTACTGCTTCAAAAAGAGTGAGGGATGGGGACAGTTTCGAAGATCAAAAAGCTGCCCATAGATTAAAGTCTCGTGGTCTGATTAATTTTCTTAAATCCTGGTGGTGTTGTCCTTAAGGATTTCAGACTTGTTCACAGCAGTTGCCTTCTCAGTGATTTGCATTGGTTGGTCTTTTGAATTGGGTGGATGTTTATGCCTGGTCACTTATAGCAGCTTTCACCCTTGGTACTTTTCAGACACCTGCGATGCGCGCTGTGCTCGGAAAAAGACTGAGAAGAGGTTCCGTAAAACCATTCGGACCTTACGGAAGACAGTCAGCAGGGACCAGTTCCGTGTCCGTGTCTCTGGCATGGACCACGAAGTGGCCAGAAAGTCTCTCAAGCTATCAGAGCCCCAGCAGTCTTGTGGTGTAGGACAGATGCATGTTGGTAACAGATGTGGTAAGTAAATATAAATCAGGAACAAACCACCACGTGTGTTTTACTGTTTTGCTCAAGTCTGGGGAGCTTGGTGGGATCGTGGGATGCTTGTCCAGGAAAGAGGAGGGCTGTGTGTGAAGAAGTAGGGGTTACTG
>NW_015093964.1:0-1539 GCF_001431845.1 Calidris pugnax
AAAAAAAACAACAAACAAACAAAACCAAACCAAACAACCAAAAAATCCCAAAAACCTAAAGGAAATACAGTATGACAAAAAACAGATTTCATATGGGGTCCAAGTAACCCACAGTAGCCATAGAAAGCTAAAAAACCTTCAAAGAAGTCCATTCAAACAGAAGAGTTTCCAATGTTTTTCATGCAAACAAGAGCCCTTGGACGAATCAAACTCCCATTAAAATAAACAAACATGAATTAACATGGAGAGTAGTTTAGGTACCGCCTGATTTTTAGACATAACAAGACAGCTTCGTATTTATACACACAAGTATCGAATCTCCAATTGTAATTTAGATGAATATTTGGCCTTTTATAAATGACATCTCTAAGTAGAAAATATTATTTTACTTAGGAGTTACATACTATTTGAAACATACCAGCTTCCAGGATTATTTTAGCATAGTAATATTATACCAGCACCATTAACCCCTTAATTTTATCATAGATATTAATTATTCAATTAAAAAATGTAAAAATACTTACAAGTCTTACACCTGCCCATAATTCTCCTTCAACCAAAAATGAGAAAAAAAAACCCAGACATAATTTTAAGCATAAAAACTCAGAAGAGTCCACATTTCATTCTCTGGCCACAGTTTCCAGAAAATTTCTCTATTGTAAAATGCACACACACATATTAAAACATCTACACATTACACCAAATTACAGAATCTAATTACTTTTGGTCTAAAAAAAGTAAGTGAAAAATACCTTTTTGCATATACTATCTCCATAAGGATAACTATTTCCTAACATATAAACAAGACAATGTAAATACTAATTAGAAACACTAGGATAAAACTTACGTTAGGAAATGCTAATAGAAATCCAGGATATGCCTACTGAATAACCCACACCAAGAGGGAGCAGGATGCAGCTTCAAAATAGGAACGGATTTTTTTTCTTTTTTTAATTATTCTTATTATCTTCCTTAATCAAGAAGAAATTTCCCAAAACGATTCTTAAGTCAGGTACAATTAGAGATACAGACGCCTACACACACAAGCAAACTCTGCTGGAGTTAAAGGACTAAAACAGAGCTTGATATTAAATACTATAACTTTTGCAATTCGTAAAACTGAAAGAAAGAGCTTAAATAAGAAGTTTATGCCCAAATTTGTTTCTTAATTTTCATAGCTACTGTTTATTTTTAAATCGTGTACTCATTAATACAAACATATTTGCATCCAACCAAATAAACAGCACAGACTGAAAATTAACCTCGTAACTCAAAGCTAATACTGCGTACTTTTAACTTGCTAATTTCTCAAAGGAATAACTGTTGCTTCAGAAAACAAGTCAATCTGTTTAAGTGATTATAAATAAGCTGGTTTTGTCACACAAAAGTAGGAGCAGTAAGACAAACTTCTACAAGTGATAGCTAAAAGCCTACAATACAGAAAGTATTTTCAGTATGCGAAGCAGAGCCTGACTCAGTTCAAACTAAAAGTCTACCTATCCCAACAATCTATCTACAACACTCCTCAACAGTCAGGTA
>NW_015093965.1:0-1507 GCF_001431845.1 Calidris pugnax
CAGCTCAACTAGTTCAGTTTAGACTAAAATGTCCCAAACTTTGCCATTCTATTATTTCCTGTATGTGTCTTTTACTCATCCTTACTTTCCCCTCTTAGTCAATTATTATTTCATGAAATGGTATTTAGTCATATATCATGACAGCTCAATTTCTATTAGAGGTTTTGGTGACTTTGTTGAAACACTGACAGTAACACCAAGAATGCCTACGCTCATCGAATTCCTAAAAGAACTACTGCATCTGTGACTTTTCCATGGCATTGTATATAGTAATTGTAAGTTTCAAGACAGTTTACCTCAATAGGACTTACCTAGAAGGCAAGTTTTTCTCAGACCTGCAGCTCCCAATTCTCACCCTAAAGGACTTTTTACAAAAATAGCCTCCCATTTACCTCTTTCACTCCTCTGGGAACTAATTCAAGAAATGGGTAACATACAGTCATTATTCTGCAAGTTCATATTAAATCATTAAGAATCACTAAATAAATACCGGCTGGCCCTGAAAATTTAGTACGAATTAATGTAAAGGACCATTTATTTCCTATTCAGCATTTTTACCATATATAAAAAGAGAATGAACAGAGGAATGAGTATTCCTTTGCTTATATTTTACCTTTGGATAGGGAAATTAAGACTATCTAGTTTTAACACATAAACAAGACACCAGAGGATGCCAAGTTACGAAGCTTTACAGGAATTATTCCTGGATGTTTAACAGAGTTACATGTTGCAAGACATTTGGAACCGACTGACTCTTTGCAAACAAAAATATCTTCTATCTATCAAATTACCTCACATTTACAGCAAAGACATGCCCCTAATAGTTAGTACAGAGCACACTGTAAATTGTCAGCCTGTCAGAACTTGACTGCATATAAAACCCAATGTATTCCTTGTTCTTTTAGTCTTTCTAGAAACTGAGACTCCTGAAGCAAAAGCTCTCTAAAACTGCACCCATAAAAACAGAGGCCAAAAAATTAAAAGGCTGCAACTTTCTTAGCCTTTACTCTGGCAACAGCCTGCATTACATCAGTCAGACCAGATTTCATTGAAGAAGCCTGCAATGACTCATCTTAGTCTTAACAATATTAACATCAAATCTCTAATTTAAATGCTTCCTAGCCTCAGTATCAAAGTAAGTTCCTTTGCTTCTCAAATGCTTAATTTTGACATCATAGAAACCACCACACAAATGAGATGACAATTCCTACTCTGAAACAGTAACCAAGAACAAGTTCTGTGATTTTCTACTCTATCCTAAACGGGCCTGGTGCTGGAAGCAGCAAGACTGCTTCTCCCCTTGTCCCACACAGAGCCTTACAGCTCCGCACCCCCATGCTGCATCACCCTGGCCTGAGAACCAGCCATAAAAAGGCCACTCAAGTCTTCTTCTGAGATCCTTGTGCTGAACCAACACGGCTGCTCTATCAGCTACAAGCAAGATGATGGTTAACATGCAACCAAGGGAATGGAAGTAGTCTTCTGGTAGCAGCCCACAGCTCGATCA
>NW_015093966.1:0-1550 GCF_001431845.1 Calidris pugnax
TTTTTTTTTTTTTTGATTGCCTAAAATTAAACTCTTGAAGATGATCAGATGCAATGCATATGCTTTGATATGTTTGTGACTTCAGAGGTGGTGGATATTCAGAAGCTCTCACTGTGTCAGTGCTAATTTCTGGATTCAGTTATCTCATCTAAGACATTCAGCATCACTTCGAGCACCATGAGGAATCCAGCCTAACCTTAGCTACCACTTCATAAGGCAGAGATTTTCCTAAAAAGTCTTGTGTTATATTTGCCAGCAGTATCTTCAATGGCTCTTCACACCTATATTTTGTCAATAGAGTTCTGCCTGAAGTATTTACTTTTCAGAATGAAAGATTGAAATTAACCTACAGACATTTATGATCCATACTAATAGCACATACTTCAAGCCTGAGAAAATACTGCATATTTAGATGTCTGAAAATAAATTTATTACATAATTCAGAGTAAAACTAATTTCCTAGTTTTTGGGGGGTTTTGACAAAGGCTCCTATTCTGCATGAATCCCACAGAGAAGGATTTTTTGCAGAATTGGAGCCTGATAGTTTATCCTTCTGTTTCTCCTTTTCAGTGTGATTGTGACTACAGCCCAAATTTGTCCAAGATGATATATAGCCAGACTTCAGGAATATCTATCATGCTATACAATAATGGACTAATTTATTATTATATAAATATATACAATTATTGTTTATTGTATATTAATATATTAGATATTAATATAAGAATATATATTATAATAATAATAAAGAGGTTGAAACCTTCTTGAAAAGTTTTCTTTTAAAAATCAGTTAATTACTTCACATTTTGACCTCCTAAAGTTTACATTGTAACTGCAATCCATTGTCATCAGTATGTTCAGCTAGTTTGCACCAGCTAGTTTGCAAGCAAAATAATTAAAAGCAAAGGGTGATGCTAAGAAAGTGGGAAGAAATTAAATTAAACTATTCACAGAAATCTTAGCACCATCTGCTAAGGTACATAAAGTTTCAAAAGACAAAACAGTATAAACTGGCCAAGAGTTAATCACGAAACACAAAACTCAGAACTATGCTGTATTTTGTTAAATGCACTAGAAAGCAAGTATAGGACCTAAGTATTAACCAGGTGAAAAATAACATGTTTTGACACATTAAATACTATAGATGCAACATTTTTCAAATACTTTTGGAAGTCTAAGCAGCTTGTTTAGAAGGAGAAGATCCAACAACCCTACCCCTACCTCCAGCAATCAGTGTTTACTCAAAAAGGTGCCAGTGCATGAACCAACATGTGTTTCTTGCCCGATTTCACTGAAGGAGGACTTCACTAGAAAGAAGAAAAGGAAGTCCAGACAGAATGCAGTTACACACGAGTCGTCAACAAGCCGTATTCTGGTTTGCACCAGTTTTCATGGGAAGAATTTGAAGATTTGGACAAAACTATTGACCACCAAGTAAGGTCCCCTTACTCAGCAGTGAGAGCATATTTTGGCAATGTAAAAAAGCGAGAGAGAAGACTACTCAAGTCACATAGACTAAAAAGTGGTCTTGAAGAAATTCCAGCAAATGT
>NW_015093967.1:0-1544 GCF_001431845.1 Calidris pugnax
AAAAAAAAAAAAAGTTACTCAAAAAGGTTAACACGAATTTGTGCAATCCTATGCATGCAATATGTAGTAGTAAGAAAATAAACTCAACTGTTGGCTGTGTTTATGCTTTTATCACCTGAATATAACACCCTTCTTACAAAGGTCCACAAAAATTCCTAGTCAAATACAGAAAGGTTAAGCTACAATTATATTGTTTCTAGTGCTTTCCTCAATACAAACTGCATTAAGAATTTCCTAGAGTTATCTTTCCACTACAGACTACCATTAGATTAAAAAAACACAGTTGATCTACTTTAGTTGATGATAAAAATTAGGTATTGGTTAGCACACAGATACCTTATTTGGTATCTGCAACCAGAAAGGAGATGCTGTTGGGCTTCCTCGTTACTGACCTTCAAATCAGATCTTTGCCTTACAACCTCCTTCAAAACTCCCATTAAAATATCAGTAGCCAGTGTTCTCTCATGGGCCTCATCAAGGATGATAACGCCGTAGCGCTCCAGCAAAGGATCATTCATGGCTTCACGAAGTAACATACCATCAGTCATGTACCTGAAGGCAAACAATTTCAACACAAATTGTATTTAATAAGTCTGATACAAAATCCTCTTCCGTATCGCTCACTAGGCGGCTTGAACTAAGCTTTTAATCCATTTTTTAAAAATAGAAACATCAGTAAACTATTTCCAACAAGGTAACAAGTCTATTTTAAGTTTCCAAATAGAAATCAATGCAGAGTATAAGTGAAATCTGGGACTAGGTGGGGGGAAGCTTAAAAAAAATAAAATAAAGGGAAGTGGAAAAAAGGTTTAGCAACATTTATAACTAGTTTGTAGGCTATTACTGGCAGACTTCCAGGCCTATAATCAGAGACAGGAAAAGAAAGGAAAAAATAAAGAGAAAAAAATCCTCAGAAATCCTAGAAATAATATTTCTGTAATTGGTTCTTCCCTTTTCTGTTTGCAGATCATCTGTTCATTTTTCCAGCTCAGTTCAATTTCTTTTTACCTGTTAACTCTATTCCCAGCCTTCAACTACTTGTATGAGCAAAAAAGAGGCAACTTTTGACAGAAAAGCACTATTCCTTGAACCACACTACGTGGAATCCTCTTTAACTGAGCATTTTGAATGCCATCTACGAATGACATTAAGTGGGCCTGGTTCCACCTACACAGCACAGAAACATAGAACAGCTGACAACTGAAACTATAGATTTTGTCCCCCAGGGTCAGGTATAGACCAGGTTTGAAACGTTGTGGTAGCTCTTAAAACTGAAGTAAGCTACCCAACTTCACCAGGATTACCCTGAGAAGGAGGATATTGCAGACAGCAGAATGCATAACATGAAAAAGAAACTGAACATTGAAGGGCTTTATTCTGAATAGCACCTTAATCATAAAAACACTTCTTCAGATCACCCTCTTTATAGATCATCTAAAGTTGATTTCCATAGGGTGCAGTGATTTCTTCAGGAGGAATGACTCATTTTAAGTTCTACTCAAGCCCCATACCCATGGCTTCTCTCAGCTCATGCCACATGCTCC
>NW_015093968.1:0-1558 GCF_001431845.1 Calidris pugnax
TTTTTTTTTTTTTTTTTTTTTTGTAATTGTACTTTTAATTATGTCAGAGGTTCCCAGGATATTAATTTTCTATGTACCTAAATAGGCATTTCAGCAAAGGAATTAATGGAAATGTCTTTAGAGAGGAGGATTAGGAGCAGCATGAGGAGTTCAGTAACTCTGATTAGGCTGGGGACTTTTTCCTTTGGGTATAAAATGCCACTGGAGCGTCCTGAAGTATCTATATGAAAAGGCTGCATGTCTCTTGTGTATTTATAGATTGTAGAATGGGAGATGCAGACAGTGCACACTTGGAATTAGACAGTTATTCTAGATGGTGGAAAGCAGGAGGGGAATTTTCAAATTAGAGTGTGAGAACGTAACCACGTGACTCATTAAAATTAATAGGAACTGCATAGTTTAGTCTCTGTGCACCACTTTGAAAATTTCCCTAGGTGTTTCTCTATGAATATTTATGCAATCAGAAATAAAATGCAGACAATGAAGCAAAAGCCAGTGTAAATACAAAGTGATCGTGTAATTTACATGTTTTTAATTATTGACATAAACTCCACTTTTGTCCAGTAATAAAAAATGCATATGGATGAAGAAAGTAGTTAAACACAAAAGAAAACAGTTTCAGCAATTATTTAAAGAAGAAATACTTTTCTGATTTAATTTCCCAAGAATTCACTAAACCTGCTTGCAAGTTTAACAAGGGTATTTAAAATCTATATACCAGTATATGTTAAGAAAAAAAAAAAGACAGATGATTGCATCACTCAGGAGGAGAGGTTTATGTCAATGGGATCACCAGATACCAAACCACCTTCTGGTAGTGTTCCAAGAGTCTTACTTTGATCTATACGTTGGGTTAAACTAGTTCCTTGTGTTCTGAAGACTGAGGGATGATATGAGAAAGATGCAGGAGGTAAAAGGAAAGGGGTAGGCATTTGCTTAAGATCCCACCCATCTACAGTGTCCTCTGACCAGTTACTACTGGCTTACTAAAAAGCACAGGGTGTCTTATCTTTCAAAAGCACAAATCCTAAGCAAGGTAACTAGTGAGGTTTGTGGTTCCCAATGGTCAGTTCAGTTCAGGGAAAGAATGAAAGATGAAGCAGTTATGACTGAAAAAAAAAAATCACCGTGTGGTGTCTGCACCCCATCAAGCCCCCCCAGAAGTAATTTCAGCTGTTGGTATTATGGCACCTTTGCTTTTCCAAGACGGGTGCAGCAGGTCAAAGAATGGCAATGCCTACAAAATAATTCTGAATGAATACAACCTTTAAAAAACCTGTCTGGCAAAGCAGATACTCTGCAGCATTCTCTGTCCTTCCCCGTCTGCCAAGTGGTTTCTACATTTTGACATCTTGTCAAACCGAGCAGCAATCTTCCGCCAAATAATTCCATCACCAATTAGTCTGTCATAGCTTTTGTCAGTTTATCTTAACTTCCCTGCCCTATGGACTGAATGCTGGATACCAAACAAAGATCAAGAGAAAAGAAATGTTATGCTTTCTCTCTGTATAACACTGCCTTAACCCAAACATCCTCCTCCCCTGAAGTTGTGAAGCAG
>NW_015093969.1:0-1544 GCF_001431845.1 Calidris pugnax
TTCCAACCCAAACCATTCTGTGATTCATGTTCAGTTTGTCTGGCAGAAGGACACATTTTAGACCATCTGTGGAAGATGGTCTGAGGACATCGCTCCTATTTTTCCCTCTGCAGTTGCAGGGGGGTGAAGCCCAGACCCATCTCCACTCCCACAGTCCTGGATCTGCACTTTTGGATGCCCAGGGAAGTTTCTGAACTTCCCTGGATTTAGGGGCATGGTGGGTGACCCAGGGGGACACCAGGCAGGGGCGGCCTCAGACCTCATGGCCCACAGCCAGGCTGCTGCGCCCTCTCTTTAGGAAGCCACCTTCAAATTGTGTCCATTGCCCACAAGATCTCACCATAAACCCGTTTCCTCCTGGTTCCGGGCTGCTATTGAAGATGTGGGAGAGAAACCCCAGGAGCAAAGTCCCAACACCTTGGGAAGGGGAGCGGGGAAAGCCCCCAGGGCTGCCAGGGTTCACCAGGGAGGCTCCAAACTCCAGCTGGGGGACAACCCTCTGCCATGAGTTTTGCTGAGCACTCGCTGTTAAATCTGCGCTTCTTTGAACAGCACTATTGAACTTACAACTTAAAAATGGTCAGAAGAACATTTTGTTGATGATTCCCTTGTAACAAATACAATTTAAAATTTCCTCCCCGTAGCCTGTGCTTTGCTCATTGACAAGGAGAGGCAAAAATAGACATTCTTAACCATTTTGACCTATGATTCAAGCTCTTCGTATTTATATATATATGTAGGTGTGTTTGAGCATGTATAGATACATCCATATATTTTAAAGACCTTTTCGAAGGGCATGCCTACTAATAAAGACATACCTATGAATATTAAATAGGAGTCTAAAGGATGTTTTTCTAGGTTGAGGTAAACTTTCTGAGGGGAAATAGGACTCGTCTTTGTTCTAACTCCCCGATCCCAACCCCAACAACCTGAGTTTGTGGCATAAATTTTTTCTCTAGTTTGAATCAGGACGGAATTTCTGCACAAGGCTCCAACAGGTGCAAACCCTAACGACAAAACCAGCCGTGTCACCCAGAATGGTTTGTTTTGATGATTTTCCTCATCAGATCTTGCAGTCACAGTGACCCTGGAGAGCTGCTCAGCTTATGAATATGAAGTAAGAGAAAAAAGTCATTTCCTAGGGCTGAAAGAATGGGTCATAAAAAGAGAGATTAGAGCCTGGAGGGGTTTGCTGCTGCTCAAGACTGCAGATAAAAATTTAGTGCATTTACTTTCCTTTAAATACCATATGATCCACTCTGTAGACACAAAACATGGGAAACGGTGACCACAGCACAGAGCTACTGGGATTCTAAACCAAATCTTTGATCTTCAGATAGTAAATTTATGACAACAATTCTGTGTCTAACACTTATACACATGCACAAGCGCATGCAGTAATAAACATGTAGGATTTTTTCACAACGAAGTCCAGTCTGGAAATCTGAAGGAGACTGCAAAATAGTCCCAGTAATTTTTGATGTCCATGAAATGTTCTGTCCAAAAACAAAAAATAAAAAGGGAGGGCACAAATCAGCCCAATT
>NW_015093970.1:0-1554 GCF_001431845.1 Calidris pugnax
AAAAAACCTGTATTTGTAAACACTCAGCACTGCAAACGTCCAAAGTTATTTCAAAATTATACATATGGCAATCACTGTATGCTGATACTGATGTTTTAGAGTGGATACAGTTTGGCACAAGCTGACCCATGGAATGGTAAATTTCAATTCCCATTTCTATTTGAAACATGCAAGCACATTCTGATATGCAAAAGGAAATCTGACACATTTTTACTTTTAAAAAATACAGGACATCATACTATATGGATAATAAATGTAAAAGATGAGCACAGTCAGACCCTTAACTACTGTTCAAGTCAATTGGGAGATAGTGTGTGGGTGCCTGAGTTGTAAAAAGATGTTTCTTCAGAAGTTTCATGTATGGACGAACCCGATTCTACCAGTATTTCACACTGAGTGATCTCTGTGATATCTGGAGTAAAAATGAAGTCATATCCTGGGCATATTTCTGATAAAACAGGTAAGAACCTAATGCATTTTATTTAATGTAGTGAAGCCTAATGCAAGCCCCCTACGTTATACCACGACCTTTAAAAAGCTGATAGCTATTGATTTAAAAGCCAAACTAAAGAACAGACATCAGGTCACCCCGTAATCTGACAATAAATCTACAGTAGTGGTACTGGAGAAGTGACAGAAAAATGCTTCCAATTGAACACCGACAGCTTTTACCAATGTAATGCTTCAGGACCCTAGAGTTACTCTTAAAAAGGGGGCTGTGTAAAAGTTTTAATCCCATTTCTAATTGAGGGGAAAAAACCCCACAACAATCAGTTCAAAGTAATATGAAGAAACACTATTAAAGTGCCCAAACTGTTTTTACATTCATTTGAACCTATCTCTGAAAAAGTGACAAAAATCCTGGTCTAGAATACGTACGGTCCACTAATGTAATGTTAAAAACTTTGTTACTTTAACCAGCGAGTATACTGTATGATTAGTAGAAAATCTTTAGCAGACACAAAAAAAATGAAAGATGAAACTGCAGCAAGAGAGCATGGCAAACCTGAGAGATCTATTAGTGCATAAATCTACTTAAAAACTAAAAAGATAGAAAGAGAGAGCTAACGAACTACAATAAAAGTTATGTCTTTAAAGCAGTAAGTTTTCACAGGGTGGGAAATGTTTAATATGCACGTATTGCCTGCAAAGGGGTCTCTATCTTTCTGAAAATAAAGAGCCGGTATTTTTCACAGCATCAGATTTATGGTAAAAAGCCATAAATTCCATTTTGTTAATATTATGCTTTTCCCACCCTGGCAGAGAATAAACATGAATTTAGAAGCACAGTAGAAGTGAAAAACAAAGAAGAGGAGAGATAGAAGGCAGCAGAGAAAGACAGAAAAGGTGAATACAGAGCTACAGAAGTGTTTATTGAGCATGCTACAGAGGTAAGCAGAGTACACACAAAATGAAATTAAACAACCGTCAAACCTCCCAACTTTGTTAGAAAATTAATTTTTAATTGTGCCACTTTCAAACTATACTGAATTTTACAATTCTAAAGATGTAAAAACTCAACTAATAGAAAATATACATGACCATTTTTTTTTT
>NW_015093971.1:0-1549 GCF_001431845.1 Calidris pugnax
CAAGAAGCCAAGCATGGCACGAGCCCCACACAAGTGACATTTCTCCTTTAGTGACCCAATGTCAAATCCCTTTGGAGAGGAAAATGGTCAAACGGGGAATTTGGCTGCCTTTGACTCAAAAGATGAACAGTTCTCCCAGAGCCCCTAATGGGCTGGACTTGCCTTGGCTGTATAAAGATGGTCAGACCCTACCACCAAAGACCCTGTCCTTTCACAAACAGTTAATCATTGTGGAACTGAGAGCTCAAATCCACTAAGCAGCATCTAAATTAGAGCCTACAAGAGGTGCCTATAACAACCTGAGTGGAGAAGACTGACTCATCCCCTTGTTTTCCCCAAGTACAGACTGTATCTGTTTGGCAACAGACCAAGGAAAATGACAGTATAAACTGCCAGATCCCAGCAAATCTCTTCTCTTGCTGTCTCTGTTGTTCATTTCCAAGAGGCAGAGTTGTCTTTGTTGCTATCCCATAGAGCAAGCCTCACTCTTGGGTCTAAATTTGACTCCCTCATTTTCTTAATAGGCAAAGGGACAGAGGAATTGGTCTTGTACAACATTATAAAAACTGTCTCCAAGGGTCAGTCAGTCCTCTGCACCTCTTTGGGGTCTCCTCCATCAGTAGATGGATACAGGGACTTTGCATCACGCTGCTGTGGGGGACAGTTAAGGATTGCCAAGGTTCCACCATAGGTTTCCCACCACAGGTTTCGGACCACCACCAGGGAGTCCCACTGGCTGCCCCCAGCTTGAAGGGAAGGATTAGCACCTGAAGTTCTTTACAGTTGAGGGAGTCCTAACAGAGGCAGGAGAGACAAAAGACTGCCAGAAATGCTGTATTCATCAGCCTTTCTGTATTCATGGCAGAGATGTGCAGGTTTAAAAAAAATAAATAGTAATAGTCTGACTTGAGTGCAGATGAAAGGTGCTGGGCTCCAACTCCCAGGAGAGATTTAGGGGAGCAGGAAAAGCGGCCACGGTGCTGAGTCCCCTGAGGATCTCCATAACTAAAATTGGAAGAATCGCACCAGAAAGGGGCTCCAGAGCTGCAGCCGCCTCAGTGTCTGAGACAGAACTAGGCCTGAAAACAGGGTGTTAGCACAGGCCACCAGGTGGGTCAGAAACTCACCCTCATTCTCTGCAGCATCTGTTCATCCTGATGAGAGGGCAGCAGAAATCTGGGGTTTGCAATTTGGGCACGTTTCCACTAAGAACCACAGTGAGACCATTAACTCTTTTTATACAGCCCACCAAAGAGCCATTTAGTGATAATGACCAAACTTGGTTTCATCTTGAAAACCTCTATTAGACTCCTGTATATTATTAAGGTTTTAATGGAGATAGTAGAAAAACAGAAGTAGTAACAAACATAGTATGAAGAAGCTGCGTTTTGTTTTCTGTGTTCAGAATAAGCCTCTATTTTGAATTTTTCCTAAATATTTTCTATACTTCCCCACTCACTCAGAGAAGTTTATATTTATTATTTCAGATTTTCCATCACATCTTTTCTCTTTTTTCTCCCCATTCTTTCTACAGCCATAGAAAAAAAAA
>NW_015093972.1:0-1552 GCF_001431845.1 Calidris pugnax
TAACACAAAAAGAGAACTGTCTTTGAGGGGGCTACTATTATCGCAAAATAACCAGATTATTCAGTTATTAAGTAATAAACACGTTTTCTCATAATCTCTTCAGCAGTGTATCATGTTTAGGTTTCTGAAGAATCTCTAAAGCAATTAAATTTCATAAGATCACTTACAGCTTAACAATACATTTTAGTGAGAGCCATTTCACCCAAGTAGCAGGCACTGCTGAGATGGAATGAGTTCCTGCGCGCAGATTTAACTCAAAAGGGTTAATCCATTTCTTAAATAAAAACGGCCAGATGCAAAGACAAAGGACTCAAAGGTAGAATGGAAAGGACCCATACTGCCTGGGCCACATAACAGGTCAACACTTCAAGAAGACACACAGAGGCAGCTGATGGCAGGGCCATGGCTCTTTCTCATCCCCACAGTTGGCATCAACGCTAAGGAAATAAGAGAATTGTGGTGCTCCTTTGAAATAAAATTAACTTCCCCTTTTTCACACAGGGAGTAAAGTAGAAGGAGACTTGAATTGGTCTGAGCCATTTTACAGCCTTTAAAGACTAGGAAAAGCAACACGCCCTGCTGAGCACATCCTGGAGAGCCAGCACTTACAGATCAGTAGTGTACTCAGGAAGGTGACTGGGCAATCGGGTGAGTTTTTGGTTCGAGCAGTCTACGATTGTTCCCTCGCAGCGACACTTCTCAGGACAGACGAGATCCATGAAACACTTCCCAGTGAATTTACTTCTGTAATCCTCTGACCCTGCAATAAAAGGAAAATATATTAAGGCAAATAGCTCCTGAGAGCTGCAGCAACCAGAGATTTTGTGGAATCTCCTCAACACTGCCTCCTGTAAGCTCCCAGCTCCTGCACACGATTTTAATACTTGCCAAAGATTTTTGTTCAGCAATTTATCAAATTACTCCCGAGACTAGCCACTGTTTTTCCCCTCTTCCTTTGATAGATTAATTCCTTGTCTAACAAGCCTACCTGTTAAGGTATTTTTGAAGCACGTCTAATTAGCTGCTGGGACTTTGCTTCAAATGAGCTCCAGCAAAGTGACTTTTTCCTATTTGGAACTTAGTCTGCCAACAAGGAAAAGGGATCTCATAAAAGCAGGAGGTCTCTTGGTGCATTCAAATGACAAAGGATTTTTAAAGATATCATTAAAAACCCCAAAATTTTTAGACCTCAGCTACTGGAGTTATTTTTGAGACCAATCTTTTATGAGAGAAACTTGTCAACTTTCCAACAATTAGATACCTTTATTAACTATGTTAAACAGCAAAGGAAAGTAATAGCAGTTTAAATCATTTTCATTTTAATTAAGGAAGGGGTAGACCATACTTAGTGAGAAGCACTCCCCAATGTACCATTATATCATGATTGCCAGACCTCTTTGACTAGGTTTTTGACCCGTTCTAATGAAATGCTTTTGCAATTAGGCTCACTGAACTAATCTGTCCTTTTCAGATTTCTTTTTTTCTCTTTTAATAACAGCAGATTGGAAACTTGATCTCTGGGTTTCAAAGAACCAGGAGTATTAATAAATGT
>NW_015093973.1:0-1558 GCF_001431845.1 Calidris pugnax
TGGTAAGAAGATGTGTTTGTTGACTTGCTGCATTGTGTCCAGTGTGCTCTATCTCATTTCTGCCTGTGGTATAGATGATGGACATATCATGGACATATTTTTATAGAGACTCCAGCCAGCCAGAAGTCACCTGTGTGCCCTAGAAGTTATACCCAGAGCAATACGTGTTCCTGATCTTGTTGTCAGCAGTGGCCACAGGACACCGTGTGGTTACCCCCACAAGCAGTAAGGCAAAGGAGGTAACTCACCCCCAGGACATCTCATATCAGAGAAGTCAGCCCCAAACAGCAGCACCAGCAAATCCTGGATCCTCTGTAGCAACACACATCCATCAGAGAAGGGAACTGCAAGAGGAGAAAAGGGACCTTTGTGTAAGGAACATGCAGAGTGACTCTGGAATTAAAGGGAGAAATATTGCTGCAACGAGCTTTGGACCTCCAGCAAACACAAGGGATTCCCTACCTGCTTGGATGGTATTTTTTTCTTGCCTTTCAGTGCACGCAGCTGCACACCCACTTGTAGGTGGCACGGAGAGCAGAGACACCCATGGTGTAGCCCAGCAAAGGCAGGGACACATGCAGTCTAGTCATGGCCATCTTGGGACACCTGCTACCCAAGACAGCCTGTCTAGAAGGAACGTGGGTGCCTCTGGGCTCTCCCTCCTGTGCTGACACCTCTCCTGACCATGTCAGAGTGGTGCAATCTCTTCAACCCATCGCCCCAGCCCAGCTCTGCTCTTTGCCACGTGCCTGAGCAGAGAGCCTGGTGGCTGAGTGGATGTGACGGTGTCCACGTAGCACCAGCCCAAGCCCTGGAGATACAAGCCAGCGTTGAGCTGAAAGCTGTGTGGCTGTGTTGACGTGCCTGTACCTGACTGTGTGCCTGTAAGCTGTGTGTGTGCATAAGTTGGTGTGTGTGTGTGTGTGTGCACGTGAGCCTGCAGGATGCCTCTCTCTGGAGGGTGAATGGTGGACCCACGTCTTGGTGATGTGAACCAGAAGCCAATGAGACTTTGCCTTGCCTGGGAAGGTGCAGAGAGGCTTCAAGACTTGGGGTTTCCACAGAGTGCTAAGGTCAATGCAGAGAAGCTGAATAATTTGCCTGCCTCCACAGGTCTCCCTGGGAAGGAACACATTAACATCACAGAAGAGTTCACAGCCACACAGGCTGGGGACTGGCAGGGGACTCTGGAGCTGAGTTCAGTCCTCTATCTCTCATAGTACATAACCCTTCAGTGATGCCTCCTCTTCCACTTCAGAGCTCACTGAGTAACACTTCTTTTGGCAAAGGGAAGAGGTATTTTGGCCACTGGAGCTCTATCTGTACCAGTAAGATGATCAGTTCCATGCCAGGGGGCTGAATGTTGTGCTGCCCAGGTGGTGAGGGATTAATTGAGTTGTGGCCAGACTGTCAGGTGGTCTCTAGACAAGACAACCAGCCACGGTGTCATTTAGTTTTCTATTAGAGAAATAGCCTTATTTCCACATGGACATCTTGAAAAAGAAAAAAAAAATCTCATTAAAATTCTTCTTTGTTTACTTTTTTAATTAAAAAAAAA
>NW_015093974.1:0-1560 GCF_001431845.1 Calidris pugnax
CTGAGCCCTACTCACCACGCTGTTCCTGAGCACCTATATGCACCTCTATCTGCCAAGAAGACAATATCAAGCACTTCCAAAAGTAGGCTAGTAAAAAATATCCTCTTTTCCCCATCTTAATATCATACATATAAATGCCTTGATGACCTTGTCTTGGATTTGGGATTTGAGATGTGATTGGGAGGCAGAGATGTAGGTAAGTGCTTTTGCCTGTTGGTGAAAATCCACCCCAGGTACAGCTCAGATTGGCAGAGGGTTGGCAGATTTTTGCTGACAAGACTCCCCTGAAATTTTGAAATTCATCCACATTTTCTGAAATTTTCTGCAGCTCCTAGGGTGGACAAGACCACTCATCAGACCATCCCCACAGAGAAAATTGATCTGTTTCCTCCAGCTGGCAGCTCTTCGTGGCTCCATGGCAGGAGGTGGGCACCAGGGATGAAAACCGGGTCTGACAACCTCTCCTGACCATGTTTTTCTCCATGAGATGGTGTCTACAAGGAAGGAGGCTTGTCTGAGGGTAAATACCCAGACTGGGGCAGAGGGGCAAGTGCACTGTGAAATGAACACCAGTGACAACAGGACTGGAAAGGTGGAGGGAATCTCTGGGATTTAGAAAGGGAGACAAGGCAAGGAGAATGAAAGGAAAGAGATGGGGAGTGAGATGAGGATTGGGATGTGATGCCAGGTAAAACCTTTCTTGGAGAGACCACCTCATGATTCCTCAGAGAGAAATGAGGACAGATGAGGAGGCAGTGGGACTCAGGGGTGGCTGGACCAGGTGACAGGGACTGCCAGGCTGTGGAGGTTATGGTAAGGGATGGGAGGTGGGTGGGAGAGCTCTGGGGAGACCTGGCATCGGAGATGCAGCATCTGCAACTGAGGCCAGGGACAAGGCATGCATGCAGCTGATAAGAGACTCAGGAGAGGTGGCAGAGGGACTGGGACCAGCAAGATGTGCACAAAGGCATTTTAAACTAGGAGCTTAAACTGGGAGTTGAGACTCAGCAGATAAAGGGTCTGAAGTTAAGAAAGGGAGAGGTGGGAGTGTCTCCACAGGGAGGCAAAGAAAAAGGGAACTGGCACTAATTTAGGACTCCAGGGGCTGAAAGTCTTGAACTGGGTGAGGGGACAAGGAGGGCAAAAAGACTGGGGCAGACAGAAGAAGATGCTCCAAAAATGAATGAATCTGAGGAAACAAGCATGTATCAACTGCGACAGGCTTCGCTGCTGAGCCCCAAGAGAGCCACGATTCTCACCCTTTCCTCTGCTGTCAGCAAATACTCATGAAGACCTTCAGACAAAACAAGTTTCAACCCCACTTCATAACAAGACCAGGGCTTCCCACCATCTGGCTGTCTGCAGCTCCCTCTCCTGCAGTGGAAAGGGAGGGGGTGTAATGAATCATGAGGACTGAGTAAGACCTGGGTTTTGACCAGTTGGGTGGGCTTTTTTAACCATAGAGAACTGCTCCCGATGCAGGTATTAAAGGAAGTTTGTTAAGGTTTTAAAGCACAGCCCTCCACTAAGAAGAGCCAGCCTGAAGTTCACCAACACAGC
>NW_015093975.1:0-1558 GCF_001431845.1 Calidris pugnax
TAAGCACACAGAGCATTGCAGGGAGGTTCTATGTTCATAACTGTTAAGTAAAAAAATTTATATCAGTGTGATTTACCACCCCCCAGATTTTTCCAGATGTGCTCTTTTGTTCAAGAAACAACATTGTTGATAATTTGCTCACAGTTCTCTGCTTCCGAGTTCTACAGCAAGAAAGATTTTTTTAGAGCCAGACCTTACTCTTTTCTGATCTGTGTTCTGTGAAATCTGCCTCCCTCCCCAAGAACCAGAGTTAACAATAAGTGAATTTTAGTAAAAATTATACCTGTTAAATAAAGCACCTATTCACTAGATTAATAATATCAAACCGCCAGCAAGACTCAGGATTTAGGTGACATATAAATATTTTCTGGTGTTTGTATCTTTGTTTTCTTACAATAATACTGTGTTTGAAGGTTTTCTCTTCAGTAGTATGGGCAAAGAAATAGTTAATTTTCCAAATAGTCAACCCGTGTTCCAGCCCTGCTCACCTTCACACCAGTCATCTTCTCACTCAAGCAGAAAAGTGAAAATGGAAGTAGCACTTCAACTCAACAAAATAAAAAAAAAAAATAATGCTCTGAATGTGGCAATTTGAACAAAAGCATTTCTGTGCATTCTCACTCTTTGTTGCAGAAACAAGAAAGCAGAGAGATTTGGGCTGGTTTTTATTTGCAGCTACAGCTGTGGGTGCAGCTGCGAGCAAGAGCTGCTCTCAGAGAAAGTACTTGCACAGGACAAAGAGTAGAAAAGGTATCATTTTAGGATAAATCACAAAATAAAACTGAAAATAAATAAAGCACACTAAAATTCACATGAAAATATGTCAGGTGAAAACACAGTTTCTAAGGGTGAGTAAATAACATTGCAATGTTGAGTTCCCACCTCCTCTTAGCTCATATTTTGCACTTGCAAAATATTCATATTACTTCACATATTTTCATGGGAAGGCAGGGAAAGGTTATGGAGAATACTCATGGCTACAGCACCTGGTCCATGAAAACACCATTTAATGAGTTGTAACTCCATGGCTGAAACTACAGGCTTAGACCCTGGCATATGTGCAGTTATAGAGCCCCAGTTACAGTAGGCTATTAAGAAATATTTAATTCACTCCCAAAGTCTGTTACAATTTATTTTTTTTCTGATTCACCCAAATGTAACTCAGGAATTTTTTCAGGAAGCTAAGCTTTAATTGATCTCTCTTGTCAAACAGCACTAACCAGGTTCAGCCTGAACCGATTCTTGGGGTCACTGATGTGGAAAATGCTTAGAACTGCTTTAATATTCTGGATTTGATTATAGGTTTGTTACTAGTCATGCAATTTGCTTGACTTGCAATGCAATTCCCTTCCACTACACACACAATTTACGGAATGAAAAAGGGATAACATTTCCTATATCAAATAGCTGCATAGCACCATGAGAAAATGGTTTGCAGAAAAAAATGAGGACATGCTTAGACTAATTTCTCGTCAAGACTTCATTAAACTCAACAAGAGCAGCTGCATTTACAAACTGTCACTTGCCCAGGACAGTTACTCTGGATCAGACTATATCC
>NW_015093976.1:0-1562 GCF_001431845.1 Calidris pugnax
TTCCAACCCCATATGATTCTATGACTCTACGATTCAACCGTAGCAGCGAGCAGTGTGCAGTTTTTCCCTGACTGGCAATGAATCTGCCGTGTAATAAGGGGCAGGGGGGGCAGTTTTTCAGCAAAGTGGTGATTTTTTAGGGCATGAGAAGATGATGTCCCACGGGACCAAAAGAGTGTCACGTTGCTCCAGCCAGATCGGTGGGATGGAAGTATTTGTCGTGGTGACAGGGCGAACGTGAGAGCTGCCCGTCGCTCTCCTGCCTCTTGGGAAACAGTATATATCTCAGCTGTCCCTGTCATGGGGATTCCTTGAGGTCCCTAATCTGAGTCTCCCTCTAAACGCTGAGCAGACACTTTAATGGCGGTATTGCATTGCTATTAATATCACCGTCACCTAGAGCCCAGCTGTATGTGAGGCAAGGCCTGGAAGGTGAAGTAATAACTTCTGCTAGACCTCCTGATACGGTTTGTGGAGCACTTTGTAAACAGGCTGACAAGATCTTTGTCTCCAAGAACACGCTCTCTAATTAGGCAAGGGATGCAGCGTGCTCCTGGGAGCGGAGCAGTGTGCCCCGAAAGCCTCCTGCCAACGCAGCTGTCCCCACGCACATAAAATTTAAATCTCTCCACTCCAGCATGTAAACAAAGCTGTAGAAGAGTTGTGAGCAAGCAGGAGGGAGATGTGCAGTGAGAAGGTGCTGTCTAACAGGTTTCACCAGCCTGTCTGGATGAGGGATGCAGCTGGACGGGCAGGAGGTCGCTGAGGAGCATTTTTGTGATTTGGGGATTGCGTGTTCAGCAGGAGCCAGGTGTCTCTGTCTCCATCTCCCACTGTTCTGGGAAGTCCTTTCTGAAGTTACAGTAGGGTGGAGCTCCACTCATCACACTGGATGGTAGTCCATGGTGTGTCAGCACCTTCTCAGGAGAGATGGTGTCCACCTCAATCAACAGCTGTGTCTGCTGGGTACATCAGCAGCAAACTTTCCACACCTGGGGACTGGGCTCTGCTCCTCTCTTCTGTGTTTTACATTCAAGAGCCATCAATTAAAATCCAATCCAATCCCAAGAATGAAGGCCAAAATTCAGGGCTCTTTCCCGCCTAATGAACACCCTCCTCTGTGCCTGGAGTCATACCCTCCCTGTCCCCATTCTCTGCCCCAGCACATCTGGAATTCTTTAGCCTTTAGCAGTCAGGCTTCATCGGGAGCCTCACCTGAAGCCTGTGCTCCAGGAACACCTTGAGCTGGTTACGGTCTCTGAAATTAGGCAGTGGAATTTTCTTTTATTACATTTTTAGGAATACCTAGTGTGCACATAAACAAATGCTTAAATGACACCATCTGCAGGTGATTACATTTTCCGTGTATCCAGCTCAGTGGCTTGGAATTTGACCACTCATTAGGACCTATAGAAGTAAAGGAAATGCGTATTCTAATAGCCAAAAAATACTGATTTGAATATTGCTGTCTTGCGAAATGTGGATGAAAAGGTAGAATTTGCCTTCTTATGGGGAATGCTATCAGAGGGAATCAGTGTCAGACTGTGAACAAGTACCAAAAT
>NW_015093977.1:0-1566 GCF_001431845.1 Calidris pugnax
CCACGCAGGAAAAAAACCCGCTTCAGGCAAAAAAATGACCCTGTGCCACCTGGCAGGGATGCAGAGGCCCGGCACTAATCCCGCACACACCGGGGGGAGCGCGGGGGCAGCTCGGTGCCCACCACCGCCACGGGGGTCCCGGGACCCCCTCCCCCCAGTCCTGGGAGCTGGAGCCCTTCCTCGGGCAGGACAGCAGGCTGGGATTAAAAACCAGGATGGGGAGAAAACACGCTGCTCCGCAGCCTGCTCAGGGACAGACTCAGATTCGGGCTCAAATAAACCAAATAACCAGAAGGGCTTTAAAAAAAAAAATAAAAATGAGGTGATGTGGCTTCCCCGGAGGGGGGGTCTGTCCCCAGCAACACCCACCCCATCTCCTCCCTCCCTGGGCTTCTCTGCTCCAGCCTGGGGACAAATATTCATTCATATTGAGATATTTCGATTCGTAACGCTACCACCAGCTCGAACAGGGCCCATCTCACAGCTCCGGCACGGAGAACCCGCCCCACCGGGGACCCCCCCCCTCCTCAACCGGCAGGAAAACCATTCCTAAAAGCCAGGAAAACAAGGCAGGCTCCCACCGCCGGGGAATGGCTTTCTCTCCCCCTGCTCTACAGACAAGGTCAGAGGAAGGCAACATGGTGAGAGCTTCCTTCTCCTTCCCCTGGGGCTCCAAGGCAGCCCAAACCGACTGGCACACGGCTCCTACGGCCGCTCGCCCCGTGGGCACCTGCCAACCCACTCTGGAAAGTTTTAGGGATCCTTAAGAAGAAAAGTCCCTCCTGAGAAGCTGGGATGGATGTTTTCCCACCTGGTCCCCCAGCACCGGAGCCCACATGCCAAGGATTTGCCAAGCTGGGGTCCCAGAGTGGCACAGGCACCCAGACCAGCAAGTATGGCATGTGCCCGGCCCGTCGGATGGTCAAACCCCACAGCAAGGGCACAGGAAGGTATAAAACTGCCAAATTCCACAAAAGCAGCCCCAGCAAGACACTGCTCACCCAGAGAGGGGCTGTGTGGCTCTGCCCCCACATCTGCAGGGCCCCCGGCCACACGCCCTGGGCACTCTGCCCTCCACAAAACCCTGTCACCCACCCAGGTAAGCTGCCTGCAGCCTCTGAGCAAGAGCATCCCTGGCAGGAGAATGCACATATTTATACATACACACAGATTTATCCAAAAAAACACCCAAAAAACCCTAAAGAGACACCTGCGCCCCGACACCCAGAACCAAGCAAACCACCGCTGCCCGATGCCAAGCAAATTGGCAAAGACCCCGCAGGGCTGCTGTAAAACTTTACCGCCTCCTCTCCTCGGAAATAGAAACCGGCGGGGCCGGAGCCGGGTCCCGGTTTCCCCCGGTGCAGCGGGTGCCCCCGCCGAGCCGCCGCCTCCAGGCCCTGCCTCTCCGGCCATCACATTCCCACCATCTCCCGGTTCTCCCCCGGGGCCGGATTGGGATGTTGGGGTTGAACCACCTCCGCAGGCACCGGGGACACCTCCTTTTCCGTCGGGGGACCGAGCCCGGAGAGACGGCACATCCCGCTCCTCCCCGACCGGAGCCGG
>NW_015093978.1:0-1546 GCF_001431845.1 Calidris pugnax
CTATTTGCCTGGAGCCACTCAGCCAAGAGGATCTGCCCTTTATACGTCGGGAGTCGGGCAGAAGCCTAAGAACAATAGACTTTGCTGTAGGTCTCTAGGATCTTTTGATTTATAAAATATGCATTACTTAAGGTCACTGTGTTTGCAGTCCTGAGAAGCTCTTTCACTTAATGTTGTTAAAAGAGTTCTGCAGTATGAATAGTGACATTCAATTAAAGATCTCATGGACTACGCCTGTCAAGCTGGAAAGACAAATAAAGCTATGCACGACACAGACGTGACTGGAAAGATGTGCTGAAGGGGGTGACTGCCTTTCTTCGTGGGTCTTCAGGTTGCCATAAGGGAAGGAAAATTCTTATTAGTACGGTAGCAGTTTCTGGAGTCCTCAAACAGAGTGAGACTGTGGCAGAGCTTGCAGAAGGCAACCTTTGTACAGACGCACACAGAGAGATGTGTGGGGCAGAGGGAGGCAGACGGAGGGAATGAGAAGAAAATTATGAACGTGGCTTGTTCGAGGTCATGGGGAAAGTCAGTGACAGAGCTCTCCCAACCCCTAATATGAGACTTGACTACTCTGCTGGAGGGTTGTAAAGCCACTTTGTCTCCTCAGCATTCCAAGCCCAAGTTACTGTACTGGATAAAGGACCTTATGTTGAGAGAGAGGGGAAAGGCAAGTTGCTGCCAATTAAAAGGTTCCCTGTGATGGACACTGTGATCTCCAGTTGAAGTGACAGTCACGCAGGAAACATTTTTCACTAGCCCATCTGCAGCAATAAGAATCTTAGCAGAAGGTATTCATCTCTACAACTGATGAGCCACTGTCATTGCATGACACATTGTGAATTATTAAGCCTTGAACATTTTGTTGTAATGTAAGATTAAACCTGTGGAGAGCACCGATGGCACCCACGCTGGGCCTTGTGTGTCTCCTGTACCTCTTCAGTCCAGTCTTATTTCCTGTTTTTATACACATAGTTCATTTCTCCTAATGTCTTAATCTCCTTTTATCTCTTTGATTAATGAAGAGCATTTGTGCTCTATGTTAAGGGAAGAAAGCCAAGAGCTTGATTTGAAGTATATTTCAAATTTATAGGGAGACAATGTTGTAGAATATCAATGAAGCGAAAGCAATGGTGAAAGAAAAAAGGGAAAATGGTAAAAATGGATAAGGAGAAGAATTAATTTTTTGAGAGCTCATTCTCTTGTCTTAGAAAAAGTACATTAGCACAACTGCAATGAATAATGCCCAAGAGGGACTTTGGAACTGGTACTTAGTGTTGTCAGAGGTGTTAGCAGTGGCCATCAGTAATGCTGGTAGTGCTCCAATTATTATTTTTTCCTCTCCAGGTATGGATCTGAGCCTGCATCACAAACTGTTTGGTACTCAGCCACTTCCTTGGCTTTCTTGGCACGGGAGCCAGGAAGAAAATGACTTTGCTGCTGGTGGCTCCGAGGAGCTCCCTGGGTTTGGCTGCTTTGCCAGGAGGAGGGGTTGCTTCCAGCTGGTCCAGAGCAGTGAGTGATTTCTCTGTTGGCCTTGCAGAGA
>NW_015093979.1:0-1547 GCF_001431845.1 Calidris pugnax
ATCAGTTTAGGCCACTGTCTTCCTGAGATTTAGAGAATAGTGGGAGTTCCCTTTATCCTGCTATTGTATTTAGATCAAGTCACATGCATGAGATGATGGTGTGTTTAATGTCCATTCTCTAATTACTTGTTCAAGAAGAGTGAGGTAATGAGGCAGTTTAAGGCCTAGCTTAGAAAATAAAATTGGGTTTTATAGGAGATACACACCCAGATTTCTGAAGTTCTCATGGTAATTCATTTTTTGTAATATTGCATCAAATACAGGAAAATAAGGACGTAACTTCCAAGTGAGGCAGAGAAGAAAAATTTATTGCGTATAATAACAACATATTTTTTCTTGGTTTTTGATACCACAAAGCACAATCCATGTCTTTTATTGACTTACAATTACCTATTGACTTGGAAACTTTAATTTACAAAACTGTGTAGCATAAGGATATTGCAAAGGTTGTAGTGTAAATTCACTTGAAACTAAGTACTTTAGAATGTACCTTTGTGCCAGAAACCGTTGGTGCTCATTATCAGTTTTGTCGGGAACTTCTGTTGATCTAAATCATTATTAACTTTTGTTTCATGTTCCCTATTCAGTGTGGTTTTTATGTTCCTTGCTTTGCTTTTATAGAAGTCTTTTGATGCACTAAGTTGTGTTACAATGCTAAAAATGGTGTGGATTTCAAAAGCCAGTGCTATCCAGAGAAAAGGCAGGTAATAAATGCTTCATACTGAATTTTATTTTGCAGATATCCACTGTCCTATGTGTTAATGATCAAGTGTGCAATGTAATAGCAGCCACACTGTGTAATGTTACTAGCCTGGTCCAATATCATGTTGGACAATGGCCAATGCTATTTCTTTGCAGAAGTGTGTCAGCATGTAGGTCCTTGAAGTCATTTCCCAAGTTGTAGAAAAGTGACACTCAGTAGTTTTGCAAAGCTTACACTAGGTCTAGGTTCTTTTTCCCCCATGAACTTACTCTCCTTCCTCTTTCTCCCATGTAGCACCAGCAGCCACAGTGTCCAATAAGGTGTTTCAAAACTTACCTGTGGGCAAAGAGTTGACTATTGCTAGTTCTTAATTGATGCCCCTTCACCCCTATATTAGGCAAGGCATCGAGCAATGATTCCTTATTCATCTTCTCCAAACTATTCATGACTTAACAGGCCTTTATCACGCTCTTCCTAACCCTGGATGAGGTCTAAAAGAATATGTAGCAAAAAATGCCTATGTTTGGTGATAAGATACTGGTATTAGTCTGCAGGAATTTGAGTGTGAATGTGAGCATTTGCTGTTTCTGGCCCCTCACTCACAAGTTGTTTGGTCTTCGTTCTACCTTCTGCTCCCAGAGTAACTTCCAGCTGTTTGGGGGATGTGAAGAGGAAGAAATGAAGTTTATGACTTATATTCCTTACAGCAAAGGACAGTTGAAATTTGGATTGATTTTAGGTTAGCAAAAAGCTCACATCACTTTATTTTTAGATAGGCCTTATTTTTGTTTATCCAGATCTTCCAGTGTTAGGGTAAAATTACAGTAACAAATTCCCATACTAC
>NW_015093980.1:0-1545 GCF_001431845.1 Calidris pugnax
CCCAGATTCAGCTATTATTCAGATATTTCCTAGCCAATTGCACTGGTCTTTGCATCTCACCAAAAAATACTGTTTCTGACCTGTCTGTGTAAGCAGAGAACACAGCACAGAGAGGCTGTTCAGTACCATAATGGATGAAAAAGCACAGGCATTTGGTGGATCTTTCCTTGTGAACCTTCAGCACTTGCAGATCCTGCTCTGTCCACAGTCTGCTCTGGTTTTAACTCACCCCACTATTCAAGCCTAACTACCCAAAATCTCCCTTGCTGCTTTAAATTTATCGCTTCCTTTTGTTCACATCAGACCCCAAGAACAACCTACTTCATTCCTCTTTTTAGCAGCCTTTCAAATGTTTGAAAGTTTTTCCATCTCCCCCTGGTTATTGTTTTGTTGACTAAACAATCCCTGCTCTTTCCGTCTTTCCTCCAAGCATGGTCATGGACTCTCTGAAGTTGTTCCACATCTTCCTTTAAATACTTTGCCTATATGGGACATACTCAGTTACCTGAGGTCTCCAGACAAACAGGTTCTTGCTTTCCTGTTCAAATGTGCTGGAGTGACGCTGCTGACTCAGCAGTCTGGTTCACAATCTCCTCTAAGTGCCTGGTCTTTTTCCATCTAAATGATGCACCTTCTTAATGATTCTCTGGCTACCTGTATCCTGGGCCAAAATTACAATTGCTCGTATACTTCTACAAAATAAAGAGAGTTTAGGGTTTAGGAAGAAACCTCAGGTTGTTTCCTGGTCTATGTCATCTAACAAGAAGGGATGAGATATCAGCAGTGTCTTAAATGCAAGAAGACACCATTCCTTTGGAAGCCTCCAGCTTCCTGAAAAGCAGAGATTCCAAAACTTTACTATGTCACTTTTGAAAAGGATCTGCTACCCATAAGAAGTCATGAAATCCCTCCCTCTCCCATCCTCCATTGTCTATTTGTCAGCACCAGAACGTTGCTGAGTTGGCATCCCCTGCACCGGCAGTTATCTTTGAGCTGTTGCAATGCAAGCAGTCTAATAAAGAAAATCAATTTGTGGATGCATTTGTATTCCACACTTCACATGTCTATCTGAGTTAAAATCACCTCTCCATGCAAATAAGGATTCACATTAAAAATGTGTTCATAATGACAAGCCCCTGAATGAATGCACAGCCTGCAGCTGAAACAATCTATATTAAAGAAGTGCCACTAACCATTAAGGTTAGATGACTGTCTCTCACCAAGCCAAGCATATAGTTTTAGTCATGAGGGATTAGACCTCCTTCCTCCCCCTCATTGTTTCTGGATGAAAATCTAAATAATCACAGTTAAAGTAGTTAGTTCATAAGCCATGAATACAAACAATACATCCAGGGCAGCATTGTTAACATTAATTCATCTCTAAACATTGATCCTTCAGAGTTGCTGGGTTTACAGCATTTGCAGAGCCATGGACCTCAGCTTTTGCTTCATTATCTCCCACTACTTCTTCCCAGACCCAGGAAAACCATATTTGGCGTGTCCCTCTTTGCCTAATTACAACCATTGCATGAATGGTATGAACAC
>NW_015093981.1:0-1560 GCF_001431845.1 Calidris pugnax
AAAAAAGCTGAAGTAAGATGTGGAAGCTGCTAAATTGATGTGTAAGCACCAGGCTGCGATCCGTACTCACAGGATCCATACTTAGAGCCTTACAGGAGTTAGGTACTCAGCTTCACTGAAACTCAAAGGAGGTGAGCACCTTTGTTCTTAAAGCCTTTTTGAAAATTCCAGCCCCTGTAAGATGTAACAGCCTCCCATTATTTGCTCGGGGCCAGTATGTATATATACATATATATATATATGAATAGTGCCTTGGGTATTCAGAACCTATGCAAGTGAAAAGAAGAGCATAGAGCGTGCAGCTTCTCAGCTGTGAAGAAGCAGCAGCCTTGCTGAGCTGCACTGCACATGAGATTTTCTACTGCTGCAGGTTTTTCCTCGCAGACCACGCTCGACTCGTGCCCTTACGCGATCTTAAGCTCAGCCAGAAAGAACAAGGGGCTGTGAGTTAACTGTTGGCAAACTTTGAACCACGTGGGGTTCAAGAGAAAGGAAGGGCTTGAAGTCAGCCCCACGTGCGCTGGATGTTCCACCTGACTGGAAGGTGATTCGCGTTGAGGTATGTTTTCCTTGGCTGTTTTTTTCCTGAAATGTGCAATTACGAAAAAATAAAATATTTACAACGTTACGAATGAAATTTCAGTGTCAGCTGTTCCTGTTACAAAAACGGAGTATTCCTCTGTGCAGCGGGTGAATTATTTTCCTTGGGGATCAGATACAAAACTGTTTTCAATGCAGAGAACAATAAACTTATTACTACAGCTAAACACTTGCTGATCAAGAAGCTTCCCCGTCTTCAGCGGTGACGCTTGTCCCATAGCTCCCATGGCAGCTGTGTGCCAGGCTTCACAGTAGTTGCTAACCAGTCGGATCCCATTTGCAGTTGAACCATGCCATATTACTTTTTGAGGCCTGAAAGGTAACATTAAGAAGTTATTTCCTGAAAAAGTATCTTTTTTTTCTTTTTTTTTGCTTTATTCAGCTGCACACCTATAGGTATGGTGACCTGTATTTCTGCTTGAAGCTTGAAGCAAACAGCGGGTAGGGAAAGATGAACAAAGAAAGGAGAGGAAGAAAAGGAGCACAGAACCTGATAACCCATTCACATGTTATCAGAAATGGAAAAGAAAGATGGAATAAGGGAGAAATTTTTATCATATTTTTAGTAGGCCAAGATATTGCTACTTCTACAATCTGGTAAATGTCATGTAAAACTTATAAAGGGTAATGTAAACTCACCAAAATGGGTCAGTCATGACGTTCCTCCCATCAAAGGAGTATATTGGAACATGAGTGTTGAATTGTCCACCATTTCCATTAAATATGGATTCCCAGTTATTGAAAAGTGTTTCTCCCTGTCAAAACGTCAAACAAAAACAAATCCACAAATTTTTTACAAACAAAACAAATCCCAAATCCACGTTATACTTGACTTGTGTAGACTTATCTACGCATCCGAAATCTTATCTGCATTTGAGAACACTTAAGATCCCAGCTTTCACATCAGTTTCTGCATGAATGCCCTGAACAAACTTGTCTCATCTATCATCTCTGTGCTAA
>NW_015093982.1:0-1564 GCF_001431845.1 Calidris pugnax
ATTTCATTTACTCAGATTCTGTAAACGGAAGGCTGAGTGAACAATATCAGGCCTCTGCTCTGTAGGGTAGAAATATTTTCTGATAGGTTGTTTTATTGTACTCGGAGCGTGTTTGTATTGTTTAGGATTCAAGTAATATCAAGCACTAACAACATTTGACAGCGTTCTCCCTCTGTAGTGAACTTGCTCAAAACAGCCTCGAGGTGGACTTACGAACTGGGTTTGGCTTTAATGGTGGGTTGAAATAGTTTTGAATGAAATAAAAGGACTTAAATTGATGCTAATTCACAAAGTGAAATTTGCAAAATATGATGAATTAAGATCATGGATCTATTCTGTAATAATAGATGTGGGAGCAATTACCAATTCTCCCCCTGGCCTGAGATGACAATTGCCTTTCTGTGTTGGAGTCTTCCTGTCCATCCTGATCTCCATCACTCGCTCACCATCGCCTCCATCGCTGGACCCTCTCATCAGTCAGACTCAAATATCAGACCCAGTTATTTCCTCAATAACTTTCTGTTAGTTGACTTATTCTCACTTGTTGGGTAAACCTCAAAAGAACATTAAAATTGAGAAACCATGGTCTTGCCTCTGTGCTGAAGGGATGCGAGAGAAAACAAGAGACGGCAGCAGGAGATGGTCAAGCACAATATGGATGGTAACATGATTAACTGTGTAAATAATAAGTATGGAAGCGAGCTCAAAAATATATAGGGCTGATGTTTTAAAAACTCATTTAAAGATGGCAAATATTCACAGATCTTCAAGTGATGTGATTTATCGGTCAAATTTGGCAAAACCAGGAGCGTAGCACTGAGTTTGGAATTTGTCTCTGAGATAAGGGACTGGACCTTCATGACTGTTGTCAACAGGAGAGCATCTCACCCCCCAAACCAGTGACAATTGGAGCAGTCAACCCGGAGGTTTAGGTCCCAGGCATTTAGTTGTTTGTTTGGGTGTTTTTTAGTGATTCTCATCCAAACAAACGCAGTATTTTGTTGCTAAAATCTAATTTCCAAGCTGTTTAAGAGAAAATTGCTCTGGTAAGAAAGGTCTTGGTTAATTTCTCATTTCTCTTGGTAATGTGTTACGGAGGGTAAAGAGAAAGAAATTCAAATTATTTCCAGACTTCAGGGAGAATATTTCCTGTGTAATAAACACCGCAGGTTCGTTCATTCAAATGTGCTGGGGTGGAAACTGATTTCTCGGTGAAAGAGCAATTGCTGGTTGTAAATGAGTGGCAGCAGTCATTGGCAGACCCCAGGTTTTTGTTTTTTTTCCTTTGTAAACGGAATGGTCCTGGGTGGTAGTGATACAAACCTGAAATGGCATTGCCTGAGGCAAATAATACCCTGTCTAATGTATTTGATTTCGCAAAGATAACAAGCTGAGTTACATTTTTGCTTTCACTTCTATTAATGGTTGAGGGGAAAGGGGAGGATAAGAAACTGAAACAGATCTGCCTTTTATCGTGGTATCACTTAAGGTAAATGTTAGTGATGCCTTAAGGAATCTTTTGGAAAAAAAATATGTAATATTTAGTGGTATGTAGAGAAAAAAA
>NW_015093983.1:0-1556 GCF_001431845.1 Calidris pugnax
AATACCAACTACACCAGACTCTGGTTCACCCTAGACATTGCCATTCAACACACTTCTTGTGTGTCAAAACAGCAAAATGTTTTGCAAAACAGAGAAAAGAGAAGTAATGTCTACAGTACATCCCATGTTGCACATATTGCAAGTCCACTTTGACCAAGGCAAATATGGAAAATATTTCATATAAGATCATTTCTTTAAAATTCAGAACAGAAGGAAACAGTGAATTTCAATAATAAATGTACCTAAAACTACTTTGACTTTTAATACACTTAAAATTCTCAGAACAGTTACCCAGGGTATACCCGAAGTCCAGCTTTTCATTAACATTAAACCAGGTACCTTCATCTTTGACACATCAGTAGCATTAAAGTTGGTTATAAAATTTCAAGTCAGAAAGGACATAAGCTACAAAGGGACTCCTCTTTTCTGCCACCGTGACAATCCTAATACAAATGTAGATTTTATGTTCCATTATCTTTGGTGATTAAAGGTCAGTTTGTACATACAGAAAGTAGTTTCCAAGCGGTTTGAGTTCATGCCCTTATATCATGAAAACTTCCCTATGGGGAAAAGAGTCACGAATATAACCATAAAGAATATTGTGTTTGATGATGTAACATGCCAGCTTTATCATTTCTTTCCTGTCTATAGAGTCACAGCAGGTGAAATAGTTATCTGTGTGTTTTGCAGCCAAATCTCAGAGGCAGCATTTCTTGTTCCAGACTTTTTGTTTAGCCCATGACTGAGATTTATTTGCTCTTATTTCTTGTCATCCTCTTTTGTACTTCAGAGCCAAACAAGCCTGCACTATAGCTCAAACGTTTAAGCTGGCAGCTTCAAAGATGCACTCTGCTAAGCACTGAACTGTGACTCGGCCTTTAAAAGGATGTACTACTGTGATATCATATAATTATATTTTCAGGTTATTTTTTTAAAAACTTGTCAGGTTTTTACAATTTTTAAACATTTAAAACCTCCTTGCTTATGTAGAACATGCAAGAGAGACTGGGAACCTTTATTATAAAAACATCAAATCAAAGTAATTTGTTCTACTCTTGTATCTCTAGTTATTAACAGTATTAGCTGCATGGCATACTCCAGTAACTCAGGTCAGAGCATCAAAGAAAGGAATTAGAGAACAATTTAATTTAACAACTGTTTAAATATAAAATCAGAAAATCACAGGAAAATTTAGATTAGAGGGGATCTCTGAAGGTCATCTAGTCCAACCTTCTCCTCACAGCAGGGCTAACTTCAAAGGTGGATGCACTTGCTGAGGACCTGAATGAAACATGCAGAGGTAGTACCCATGAGTTCACATTTGCAGGCAAATGTTAGGCTACGGTCTTAAGACCCCTGTTATGTTCTCTCTGTCCCTATGGATTGTTCATGGTTTTTTTCAGATGGTAAGTCAACCTCAAAAGCTACCTTAGCTGGTTAAAAATGCTGGTCAGAGCCTGTTTCCTGTAACAGAGCCTGGAGCTTGATTAGTATGTTTAGTGGCAATTACATTATGCAATATTAAGAATACTGATAAAGAAATGCTGTAACAGCTC
>NW_015093984.1:0-1568 GCF_001431845.1 Calidris pugnax
GATGATTCTATGATGATTCTATGATCAGGACCATGCTTTCTGGGAAGGGTGGCCATACAGAGGGGTCCATGCCATGTCCTGCCACCTCTCCTCCCTCCCCTTCTCCTGCAGGTGGCCGGTGGGGAGGTGTACACCATCGGCTTGCGCTTCGCCCCAAGCCAGAGCGTGGGCGAGGAGGAGATCCTGATTCACATCAATGACCACGAGGACAAGAACGAGGAAACCTTCTGCGTGAAGGTCCTCTACCAGTGAGGGATGCCCACCCTGGCAGAGCAGCTGGTCCTGCACTGCCTGGCAGCCCCTCACACCTCTGAATTTTCTCTGAATCCTCCTAAGGTGTTGTTTGCAGGTGGGAGGGTCATGAGTTGGGTCCCCTCGTGGTCACCTCGCTGATCCTGGGGGTATCACTGGTTGCCAGGACCCCTGGCTGGTGGTGCCACGCAGCTCTGGCTGCTCAAATTGTGGAGGGTGAGTGTGTTTGCTACCACGCAGGGTGTCTTTATTTTTGTTACTATATTTTGGACGTGTTGCAATCCTTTTTTTAACTTTAAAAAGTTTGCAGATTTGATTCTGCGGAATATTTTTGAAGCGTTTTATATTCTGCACCGAGTTTTGCACGCACCCAAGCGGTTTTTTGTGGGGATTTTTTTAATACTTCTTACTCATCCTTGATCAATTAAACTCGCTGTGCGGAACAGGCAGAGTGTGGGGGCATTTTTTTACTGTGGGAGGTGGAAACCCTGGGAGTCCCCATCCTGTGGAGGTGAGTGCTGGGCTTACCCTGCCCAGGGTGGCATCACCCCTGTGCTTGGGGACACTGGGGGTCCCCTGTGTCACCCCCAATCACCTGGAGCATCCCAGTGGGAGCAGGGACTGGAGGGGAATGACAGGAAAATTAAGTGTGGGCTGATACCTCCAGGGTGAAAGGATGATGGCCCTGTCTCTGGGAGTTTATAATCTTGTCCATTGGGTACTAAAAGGCTCCCCCTGTTCTCACTGGTGCCTGGGGGGGGTCCCTACCCCTCACCGTGCCCCACTGCAGCAGTGGGGGAAGCCCACCCCCCTCCCAGGGACCCTCCAGGGCTGTGAGGCTGGTGGATGAGTAGCCCCGCTGAAGTCGTGTGCCGAGTTCCTCCGCCTGATGGGAAATGACAGCTAATATTTTAAAAAATGATTATGCTGTCTGCGGCGCGGAGAGGCCCCGAAGTCGGCTTATTAAAGTAGATTAGCTGAATAATTTTCATTACGTTTTCATGCAACGGTATTTCTGGAGGCTTATGAATGAGCTGGTGCCGGGGCTAGGGAGGCAGCTCCAGAGCCAGGCAGGCCTTCGTGGCCCCTGGTAAATGAAGTGCCCGTGGTAAAATAACTGTGCCCTGCTAAATGATGATGATGAGGTGGGGACTGGAGCTGAGCTGGCAGCTTGGTGGCCCTTCTGCCATTGAATGTGACCGTCCCCTGCATCGTCTCGCTCACCGATAACCATAAGACTTGGGCAGTGCAGTTGGGCAGGGGGGCAAGACCGTGAAGAAAAGCTGAAAAAGACTTTTTCCACTGGAAAACGGAGG
>NW_015093985.1:0-1570 GCF_001431845.1 Calidris pugnax
CCTGAGCTATGGAAGGACCAGCTCTTCTCCACTGCTCAGAGCCCACCCCTCAGTGGATGGTTGGGCTTGGAAAGCCCTTGGGGCACAGAGTGAGAGAGGACCAAGGCAAGGGGCACCAACCCACCCTCCCCATCCCTTCCCCAAGGCCAACCCGGATGCCGCTCTGCCAGACGGGTGGCACCAGGATGCCATTCCTGTGGGACGGGGCCTACGACCGCCTGCGGGAAGTGCCTCTCCCTCTCCGGGCAGCCAGAGGAAACCCAGCCTTTCACCCCACCGAGCTTATTTTAGCCAAATGTCCAGGTTTGGGAGGACTCGCATCCTATTCCAGCTCCGGCTACGCGCTACCGATTTAATTTCTGCTCCAATTACTCTCCCACCCAGACACTTGATCTACTGTCAATTAGCACTGACAGGGCCCTGCCCCACAGCTCAAAGTCCACGTTTTCAGCCCCCCCCAACCCCCGGGCCAGAAAGCTGCCAATTCTGGCAGTATGGGAACGGTCAAGAAAACAAACATCCTCTCCTTTTATTAGCACCACATGGCGGTATTTTGACTAGCGAGCTCTGGCTACAAGAAGCTGAAGACAGTGGGATTTCCAGAAACTGGTGAATCGAGGCTCCTGCTCTTCCCATCTGCCAGGGAGGGATGGCTGGGGACGGTGCCCACAGTGGTGCTGGCACCAGGTGAAGAGCCGATGGCAAAGCAAGACCCAAGATGCCACCATGCCATCAGTGATGTCATGTCTGCATGGTGACAATGCTGACTGGAGAGCACCGAGCCACCCCACAGCATCCCCACGGGTCCCACCATCACCCACAACCAGGTCTGACAGAGACACGGTCCATTAGTGAGGACACAAGTTTGACCATCACTGAATTTGTGTCCTCTCCACAGACCCTTGCTGTTAAGCACAGGCTTACGCAGTTTTACCAGCTGATAACCCAAGTCTGCTTTTCAAAAATAAAGATATTATTTCACAAAGGTGACTCACTAGCATCCTGTCCAGGGTCATTTCTGCTCATTGTGAACAAGCAGCTCTCTGCACGTCCAACTCCTTCAGCTGCGAGGGCAGTTATTCCCCGCAGCCGTGGTATTAATCACAGTTTTAATAAGGAGGATTGATTACATTCCTGGCCTCTGAGCAGGGGTTTTCCACAAAGCGCAACTGTCAAACCACAGGAGATTTAGGAGGAGCAGAGAGCTCCGCAGCCGCTCCATGCCTTCCAAGCTCCCTTGCACAAAGGATCAGGGCAAGCCTCACTGCTTTCAAGAAAAAGATTGCACCTAAATAAACTAAAATGGAATTGTAGGGTACGTGCTTTCCTAGAAATCACATGGATTTAGCCTAGTGAGAACTGCTGCAGTCACAAATCAAAGGACTTTCAAGACATCTTTGCCCAGGATGATGGAAAAGTTGATCGAGTAAAACCTGGAAGAAGGAAAGACTCACGCTCTAAGTTACTGGAAAGGCCACTTGGGGTGAAACTCTCAAAACCCTTTCAAGAAACAACCCCAAAACTATTTTTGTGATTCAAGGGCAGAATTCCAGCAGATTTTTTTTTTTTT
>NW_015093986.1:0-1571 GCF_001431845.1 Calidris pugnax
ATTACCCCCTTCCTGCTTCTTTATTCACTTATTTTGAGGGTGTTAAATGTATCTTCTTTAACAAACAAAAGGAAAAAAACCAGACTTCAGAACATCATTAACATGTAAAGCACTCTGCAGAAGCAGGAAGCTAAAAAGCTAAAGGAATGTATCAGATCATTGTCTGACCTACCTAACAAGCTGAGTAATCTGACAAGTCTAGAAAGTGTTTCCAGAGTAAATCATAGAGAATTGTGGTCAGCATTCTTGGAAGCACATTATTAATTCTGTACCTAGGTTATTACTAGATGTGATCACTAGTCATAGCAAGATCCCATACGGCAATCACCTTTCTTTTTGCTTTCTCCTTTCGCCTTGTTTCTGATATGGCCGCTAAATTGTCCGTAGCGCAGATTTGTTTAACAAGCACCTAGCTTTAAGGGAAAAATAGTGGCAAGTTTCAAATTGCTGTCAGCTAAAGTATATCTTTGAGGTTAATCTTTCAAGGACCAAAGATTTAATTCAAAAGTGTGGCCTACCAAAAAAGGAAAGAACGTGTTACCTCGTAGTCAGGGAAAAAAAATGCCAGTGCCTGTTGTCTGTAGGTTCATTTTATATCATGTATTTGGAAAAATGTTCTGTATTAAGCAATTGGCTTGGTTTTCCTTTCACCTCCCCACCAGGTTGTTACAGCTGTGCCAGCGAACCATGGCACTACCTGTTGGACGAGGAATGTTCACTTTGTTCTCATACCACCCTGTCCCAACAGAGCAGTTACCCATCCCTAAGCTGAACCTAACTGGTATGTTGGACGGTGTTTTCTTCCAAAGAAATTCAGTGTTTAACAGAACATGATGGAGTTTCTTTCCATTGTTATCCTGTTTCTTCCTGAACCTCTTGTAGTTTTTGTAGTGTCTTTCTGCAGAGAGTTTCATAGCTTAAGCGTGCTTTTTGTGAAGATGTGACTCTTTTTGCTTTGAATCTGCTGCTTGCTGTTTCTTCTGGAATGGTCACTATTGGTTACTATCTAACATTGAGACTTTATAACAGATATATTCTAAGAGAAGTGAAAAAATTGCCTGATAGCTGGCCCGTCTTGGAGTCATGCAAGTCCACATTGCTCGTTTATCTAGGATACTGTGTTTTCTCCCTTCTGATGTGCCTGAATATACCTGATGCTGTCTCGGATAAGAAGCCTTACCTAATGTGCTGTCAGTGTTTATTCACGTAGCACCCAACTGAAGTTGAGAGGTGTTTTTGAAGCAGTTTGGAATCACCTAATTGCTTTTAATGATTTTTGTTGTGGGCAGGCCGAGCTCCTCCTAGGAACACCACTGTTGATCTGAACAGTGGGAATATCGATGTGCCTCCTAACATGGCTTGCTGGGCCAGCTTTCACAACGGAGTGGCTGCTGGCCTGAAGATAGCACCTGCTTCACAGATAGACTCTGCCTGGATTGTTTATAACAAGCCCAAAATTGCCGAACTAGCAAATGAATACGCAGGCTTCCTCATGGCTCTGGGTCTCAACGGGCACCTCACAAAACTTGCTACGCTCAATATACATGACTACCTAACAAAGGTGAGACCTT
>NW_015093987.1:0-1566 GCF_001431845.1 Calidris pugnax
CCCTGAGAAGGGAAAAAAAAAAAAAAAAAGATTTGCAGTAAGATTTATTTAGTACAACTCCTTTCATGTGGGAAAGCAAAAGAAAACACAATTACACTTTGTCCTATTCTGCTGATTTCTGCATTCATTTCAAAGGAGGAATGAGTGAAAAGTGCTCATTTGGACTTTCACTAGAAATTGCTCTTTTAAAGCTTATTCCCCTGGAAAATGAGATATTTACCTTCTGCTGAATCAGCTGAAAGTCTCCCAAGAATTAATTGTTAATTTCTGCATCAAACCTGAGCTCTTCCACCCCCCTGAAGACTTTATTCCAGCCCTACTCTACGTGCAATGCTCATCCTCCTCTTTTAAACTTGTCTTCTGCCCCACCTAACCTTTAAACTTCATCTTCTCACCCCTACTCCATGCACGTAGACCTCACCTTTACCCTGAATTTCTGCATTTCAGAACATTTTAAGCATGCTCATTTGCATAAAATGGTTCACATTGGGATGTTTTACTGGTGTCCAAAGCCAGGCAGCTTTATTGTCAAAAAGTATGGTTAAGTCCTAATGTCCTAACAATGGTGATGACCTAATTTAATGACAGATCAGAGAAGGGATGGGGTAGATGGGGAGATGCCCAAAAATGATTCCCACCATGAAGAGCACAGAGCAGTGGCCTCAAGCAGACAGTGACATCTGCCCAGCACCCAACTTCTGTGAACTTCTGTGAAGACAGAAATCAAGTCACCCATCTGTGACGATGAAAATCACTACAGGCAGGTCCAAAACTATTTAAATTTTGGAAGACAGCCCATGTCCTATACCCAAATCAAAAGCGTTTCTGTATGGCAGCATCCCATGCTTTATTACTGAGGTCTGTCTGTCAGCAGTCAGTTTTGGACATGTAACCCAGTCTTAAAACATAATAATTAAAACATTTTTGTTTTGTACAATACCTATGATAACAGATCTTTTTCAGATCCTCCATGTAACAGTCACAAATTTTCTTCAGAGGATCCTGTCTAAGGGGACTGGTGTCTACGAGATTCTCATTCCAAGAGCCATTCCAGGGTTCAACACATTCTTCTATACATTTGATAATTTCCTTATCGTGGGGAGAGGTGATCTGTGCTCCGTTTTCCCAATAAACCTGGTACAAATTAAAGGAAAACAAGAGATGGTTTATTTATAAAGATTATTCACTTGATAAATTATTTTAGCTATAGGATTCCACACCCTTCCTGCTTCTTGAAGCCACACAGAAAAGGCCTCGATACTCAAAGGCCATTTGAAATCATAGAGTTTACAACTTTATTTTTATAACAATAGCTACTTGACCTATTTATTGTCCCTATAGAAAAAGGCACATATGGCATCCATTTTTAAAAAGGGTAGAAAGGAAGAACTCTGGGAACTACCAACGTGTCAGCCTCATATCAATAACTGGGAAGATCATGGAGCGGATCCTCCTAGAAGCTCTGCCAAGGCACATGGGAGGACAGGGAGGTGGTATGAGACAGCCAGCATGGCTTCACCAAGGGACAGTCCTGCCCAACCAACCTCATGGCCTTCTATGATGGAG
>NW_015093988.1:0-1572 GCF_001431845.1 Calidris pugnax
TTATAAACTGAATTATAATCCATTCCCTCCATTCAGATGGGGGCGAAGCTCTTCCATCGCGCTCGGCCAGGGCCAACATCCACTGACGAGCTCCGTGACAGCTCTGTCAGTTCCTGGGCTGCATCTGATGTTTTCTCAGTGAAGAAATTTCTTTCAGATGAATAATCCGCGCTGGTCCAGGGAGCCTTCCTGCCGGGGCGCGCGTGCCCTGCATGCCAAGGGTTTGCATTACACCTTCATCTCCCACTGCTTTGGGTTGATTGGTTTATTAAAGCCCCACGCTCTGGGTAGCTACTTCTCACTTGCAATATGGCTTTTTAAAAATTGCTCGGCATTTGCATTTCCAATTAATACAGACGGGAGCCCAAACTGGAAAACCAATATTGTCTTTGCTTCTGCGTGAGCAGGTGAAATTATGGTTGCTTTTTTGATGTGCCTGGGTCTGTGCCACCTGGGATAGGTGGCCGTTTGTGCTGCCTTCTGGAAGGTTCCTGGGACCAAGGCTGGGCAGAGAGCGAGCAGAGGGGGAGGTTTCTCATCGGATCTCCATCACAGGGCAGAACCCTCTGCTCCACTCAAGAGCTGCCTCCCGACCCCACATGTTGGAGGAGTCTCCAAGTGGGTGGCCAGAGACATCCCATCCCAGTGACGCTTGCGGTGTTTAAATAGCCCTGATAGCTTGTTTGCTTAAAAATTAATTTTTCATTAATTCCCAATCAACTGCCTTTTTTTCTTTCTGTTTGGATGCTAAATGAGAGCAGTGGGAATTTGCCTGGACTCAGTTACACCTCTAACACATAACCCTCTTTTCCCTCTCTGTCAAAGCAACCAGCAAAGCTTTGTAGCTTCTGAGCCGAGGAAATATTTTTCTGCCAAGGCTGGAGTTATGTTGCTTGTGGAGAACATTTCATCTTCTTTCTCGTTTGTCTGCTTTTAAAGCTGTAGAGTATTGTGTTCATTCTATCCAGGCTTATAGTCCCAAGAAGGATAAGTACTTCAAATTTCCGATTATATTTTTCTTTCTGTGCTAATACTCATGAATCACGGCTAATGCCCTGTTTCCACAAACCCGCACCGAATTTGGAAGTGGAAAATTGACACATCAGAAGGGTCGGAAATCTCATCCTTCGAGTGACTCAGGGCGATAGAAACCCAAGCTCATTAACTGTGTTTCACAGGTTGTCGGTCGAATCAATTCTGCGATGGGCGCAGCTGAGAAAAAGAAATAATCCTGCCCGTTTGGGTCGGCTTTTTCTCCCCATGGATATAAGCAGCTTCACGCCTGCCATGTGGAATAAATAAAGCAATATCCATGCGAGTTATTACGCACAATAATGCTCGCATCCCTTCTGGCTAGGATAGAAGAAAGGGGATGTTTGTCTCGTGTGTGGAAATACGGTGTATTTTTGGGTGGTGGGTTTTCAGGGTTGCTCGAGGCTCCCCCCTGCCTTTAGCTGGCAGCAGAGCAGCACAACTGGCCCAATACTCCATTAATTATCTATTTTCCAGGAGCAAATAAATGAAGTGATGTTTCATAGAATCGTAGAATCCTTTAGGTTGGAAAGGACCTTT
>NW_015093989.1:0-1567 GCF_001431845.1 Calidris pugnax
TTTTTTTTTTTTTTTTTTTTTCAGAATACTCTATAGATTTTTTCATTGGAAATCCTTTACAAGCAAGATGTTAAATTACTTTTCCAACTTGCCCTGGTAGGTCTACAGCAGCTTTTGTGCTCGTAGCGTAGATTTTACAGCAATAAAACCAATACACAGTCATGGTCCACCTGCCTGCAAACTGGGATCCTCTTAGCAAGGTATACTGATCTCTTGTGAAAGCAAGAATTCACTACTAAAATACTAGTCCTCTCATCTCACTGCCTCCACAGCAGGCCCAGAAGAATATCACAGCAAAGAATTCACAAGAGGGACAGGGGCCAGTTTTTATCCCTGTGTCTCACACAAGTGAGTACTGCTCCTACGTGCAGCAACCCGAGCATATCACAGACATGCAACTGCTCCTGAGGCCAGTGGGGGCAACTTTATTCTGACTTTTGATCACTCAAATTAATTCCAGGAGAAGGACATCCTCTCTGAAAAGGATGCTGCAAGACCTTCAATGCTGCTAATGTAAAAAGAATTAGAAGAAGCTTAAGGACAGATTTCATAAATTAGGCAGAAGGATACACATGCTCAACACAAGAAATTAGGTTTCTAGTGCTTGTCAACAGTAGAAGAAAGTACAAGATCTATTACAGGAGATGAGGGAAGAAGCAGGAGTGAGAGACAGCGTTGAAAAATACCACATTTTGCAATTTCTACAGCACAGCAAAGAGATAAATAGGAACAATTGCTATATAAAAGTGTTTATATCCAAATACAAAAACTTGTATGTATGGAGATATAAACAACATTTTCATATAGAGATAATGCAAAACAAGATAGAAATAATTTTTACATGCTACTATTGCAGAAGATGAGATTTTCACATGAAGAAATTCTAAGCAGCCACTTCCTCTTGAAGGTGTTTCTAATCCTCTCACGCTGTAAATACAAACTTCTTCCTGGACCAGCTACGACCTTCTTTGCCTTCAAAATACAAAACCTGAGTGGCCCAGCATGTCTTATATTCAGAGTACCAAAGGAAATTTGGGTTTAGCCCATCAGTGTGATGATGGGTCAAAATGGTTTTCTGGAATAGCAAAATAGTGAGATAAGTTACGAGAGGGAATTGGAAGACATCCTAAACTTGAAAATGTTCTTAGCTCCTTTAAAGCTGCTGTGAACACTTTGCTCTGAGGGAATACATAATGGCAGTGTTTAAAATGTAATTCAGCTGGTTACTTAGCTCCACATGCAAGATTTGGATATTTTGGATTAATACTGAGGGGACATGCTATTATGGATGACAAGCATGTGCGGAAACACACATGACAGATATTCTTTTCTGTATTAAGCATTTTTAGGTAATTTTAAAAACTCTACAAGGAAATCTCTTCTGATTTATGTCTCAGAATCCTTTTTAAAGGAGAAGGATGGCTTCATACATAAAAAAGTACATTTATTTTCCCTTCTCTAGGCCTATCTTTGCATTGCATGGTTGACATAAAGAGTAATCCAAGAAAGTACATAATAACTCCTTGAAAACCTGATCGCCTTCTACGACAAGATAACCAGATTATTG
>NW_015093990.1:0-1578 GCF_001431845.1 Calidris pugnax
ACCACGTGAAGCAGAAGTGATAGAGGCACCTTGAAACCACAAACCTGACAGGCTATTTCCGAGCTGATTCCTTCATGCCATCAGTAACGTGCTTAAACTGAAAAAAACATGCAGCAACATCAGTTAAATCAGCGTGTGTAGGGGCAGTTGTGACCAAAAGCTGTTCCTTCCTTTCTCCCCTGCCTCCCCTTTTGCTTCACTTAAACCCAAGGCCATTGTTGCCACGACAATGTTTTAATTGTCATTCTTCTGGGAGAGGTGAAACCCAGACACTCGTGCTCTTTTGGTCTGATGATGCTGCTTATTTGCAATAGTGAAGCTGCTGCCTTGAGGAATGAGAAACTGCCTCTGCCTTCTCTATTGCTCAATTTTTATCTACGACCCAACCTAGAACTAGATAGCATTGATTTTTGGCTGTCACGTTTATGTTTTAAGCTTCCAACCCAGTAAATTTATGATTTATTTCTTAATAGGAAAATCTTATTTGCAGCGCTGTCATATTGTAATTATAATGAGTGTGTTCAGTATGTTTGTAGATAATTGAAGTGAGTGTCTCGCAAATATTTGGCATTTGCTTTAGCAAATATCTATGCTTATTTTTAGGTGTCTTAAGCAGTAAAACACGTAGTTCTGTTTGGAGAAAATAATTAAGTTGGACAATACCAGTGTGATTAGGATTTAAAGATACTGCAATTAATATGGCAAAAGCTTTTATAATTAATTTTAAAAGTACGTTATGTTCCTTGCATTTCAGAACTTCCAATTAAAATACTGCTTATGCTGCTGTTTACTGTGTACAGCTTCTCTTCGCTGAAATCTCTATTCAGGTAATTAAAGAAACTTGTTCCCAAAGCTGAGAACAAAACCTTCTGTTACTGGGAACAGTGTTGTCATAAGGGACAAACAGTGAGAAAAATTATGCTCGAGTATCAAATTGAAGTGTTACCAGTCAAAAGATGCTGCTGCCTCATTTCTCAGGAGGGAAGGCTCAAGTTAGGATTATTCTAGCACATCCCTGTTATGTTTGAATTGTGACAACTGCCCGGTAAATCCCCACTTGCTTGATGCACTGTAAAAGCACAAATTTGTAGCTCTGTAGCCTGTGAGGGTTTAATTTAAACACTTATTACAGTGAGTTATCTGAGGATTGTTTATCTGTGCTAGCAGTTATATCTACTTCTGTGGGTTTTTTGCAGTAGTACTTAGTATTTTAATCTGTGGGAGGAGCAGGTTATAATAACATGGATTTACAAATTGTAATTTGTCCACGAATTTCCTGCAAACACTTAATTGTCAGAACATGTAATTGCCCAAATCATCCTGTGTATTTTTACAGGCCATTGAGCTCTTAGCCACTTAACCAAAGATAGAGCTTGTCCTTATAACCCCTGTAGTCTCCGCTTCCCTGTTTCCCAAACTTTACATGGCAAAGCCAAGCTGTGGTGAAGGATCTGTCAGGAATGCAATAAACCTGTGTTCAGTATTTCAGTCACCTGCTTCTTGTAGGTGATCCTCTTTCAACCAGACTGGTTTTTCCCCCTTAGTATTCCAGAATTCTATTGTTCTGTCTCAAGAGCT
>NW_015093991.1:0-1571 GCF_001431845.1 Calidris pugnax
AAAAAAAAAAAAAGAGATAAAAGAAAAATCTGGAATTTAAGACTCCCTGACAGAAGATACATTTATATGGGACCAACTCTTAAAAGGTGACAGTTTTTAAACTAATGAACAAATACTGCAAAATAATGAAACTTTATTCTTATTATTTAAGTAAAAGCTCCAGAAAATACCTTGTTTAAAAACTAATACACTGACGTGTTAACTAGTTTTAAGAATGTCCTTAATATTAAGAAAAGAGTGCAAAAAAGATTCTTCCATTCTAACGCTTTTGGAAGCTGCTGATTTCGGCTGCCCGTTTCCACTTTGAAAGGATTGTTTTTCAAGGTGCATTCCTCACAAAAAAATCACAGAACATGAACTTGTTGAGAGGCCAGACCAAGGAATCATGTCTTTCAAAGTCATCTCAATTATAGCAGCAACTGACATTTTCTTATTTAAAGAAGAAAGTCCAAAGCTCTTCTTTGAGGCATAGTTCATGTCAGAGCTTGAGTATCAGCAGTTGCCAAAGGAGGCTCCGGATACCACCTGCTCCTCCAGTGTCTGTTCTGGCTGGGAAGAGAAGCTGATCCAATATATTCACTATCTGTACCCCCTGGAGCTTGCACAAGCTGACGAGCCATCTGAAATGATATTAAAAGTTCAAGAAATTATCTCATACTGAATCTCCATCTTATGTCCTTTGCTCCCCTTTCCCCCAACAACCTGAAAACCAGCATCGCCTCCAAAACGTGAACAGCGTAAACCGAAGCTGGTGTATCATGTACACAGCTATTCATTCAGTTCAGGTTGTAATAATTGCTTATCATAAAACTGCACGACATTTTATGGTAGGAAATAAAGCAAACATACTCTGCTGAAAGCACAGGGAGAAGCTTGGCAGAAAGTGTACATTAAAATGAAGTTAACACCAGCACCGGGACAGACACTGCTTCCCAATTCCCAAGGCTATTTAATGGAGAGCAATCAGAACATTGTATTTAAATCCCAACCCAGAAAGTAGGGGACTGGATTCTCCCCTGGCCAATTATTCAGTCAGCACAGAAGATGAAACCTTTGACTGACTGCACCCAAATGCCTGGAATAGAGCAACTGAGAGCGGAAATATCATTCCTCCCCGTGCTTCCTTTCCCCCGGTATGGGTTAGGGGCTCGGGGGGAATTAAGGGAGTTACAAAGTGAAGAACCTCGTAGTTAAACGTGCAGCAAGAGACTTCATCTACAAATGGAGGAGAACTTCCCAAATACTGCCTTTAGCATCTCAATGCAGGTGGATCCTGTGTTGTACTGGACATGTAATTGAGGGTTCCAAGTTGAAAAGCACAACCCTTCCAACCCCTCTGTTCTGTCAACAGACAGAAACACGCATCACCAGCAGGTGATTTATACCAGAGGTGGACAGTCTCAACATTTCACCACCTGCTTTGTGTATCCTGACCAGGCAGAGACTTGGGACAACTACATTCTTTTTCCTTAAGGCCTCAGCTATGTAAAGGAAGCACCCTACCCATCCTATGGGTGGCTGGGATGTCTTACTACTTCAGAGGTGGCTGTGGGACTCCAGCACAGTTGGCC
>NW_015093992.1:0-1587 GCF_001431845.1 Calidris pugnax
AACTTTTCTGTATCTATTGTAGAATATACTCTTTGTACCTGCTTTTAGCAGACACATGCGCTGAGCTGTGTAGGTTTGCTCAGAAAAATACCAAAGCACATCTTCGTGAGTCACGTCAGTTGCGATATAGGTTTTTATAGCACCTTTATTTCAATAAACAGTAAAAAAAAGCCAAAACAACTTAAAGAAAAGTTCCTCCAAGATAGGTTTTATTTTTTTTAATGTATTGTAGAATATAAACCTTGTACCTGCTTTTAGCAGATGTACAGGCTGAGCTGGGCAGGGTTGCTCAGCAGAATAGCAAAGCACTTCTCTGTAAGACAGGTCAGTTGCGATGTAGGTTGCAATATAGGTCCCGGTGGGAAGGTGTGGAAGGGGAAGCTGAAATGGCTCATTTTGCTGATGATTAAACCAAAACAAAACCCAACTGTGGCAGATTCCCCGGGCAGCCAGCTCGCCGGGACGTTTTTATAAATTCCCCGTGCCTCTTGTTGTCGGGGATCTCCAATTAGCCTCAAACTGGAGCTCCCAGCCTGTGTGTGAAACAGGCAGCTGCTGGCACGCAATCTTCCCTGGAGTTGTTTCCTTTCCTTTTTCCTGAGATTTAGCGAAAAGGAGCCGGGGGGGGGAGGGAAGGGGTTGGAGTCACATGGATACAAAGCTTTTGATTAATGTCCAAGCCTGCTGCTGCGGAGCCTTTCCAACCTCCCAGCTCACGGGGCGAGCTGGGAACCAGTGGCCGCTCGTTTCCTCCGGGCTCTGTGTGTCCCGTCCGTCCCCCCCCCGCCTTCCTGAGGGGGAAAAAAAAGAAAAGGAGGACGAGCTCGAAGGGTTTGGCTCCTCTCCTCCGGACGCTGGGGGAGAAGGGGGGCTGAGGAGCCAGGGACCGGCCGGAGCCCCCGGCCTCGCTATGTAACTTTAAGAGGGGTCTTTTTGTTGTCCGCTTGACCGGGGTTTTTTGGGGTGGTGGTGGGGGGGGTTGAGCTGGGACCCCCCCCTCCTGCTGCATCCCACCATGACGGAGGAAAGCAAAGGGGAAGGCAAAGGGGAAAGCGGGAAGGACCTGGAGAAGCAGCTCCGGCTGCGGGTCTGCGTCCTCAACGAGCTGCTCAAGACGGAGAGGGACTACGTGGGGACGCTGGAGTTCCTGGTGTCGGTGAGGCTTGGGGGGGGACACGGACCGGAGGGGAGCCGGGGAGGGTGGTGGTGGTGATGGTGATGGTGTGGGTGTCTTCTCTCCTCACTGGGAGAGGGTTTACCGGCCCCAACTTCTGCTCGGGAGGGAGAAATAACAGGTTTTGAAATGGATGGGGAGGGGGTCGTGTGTTTGTCTGTCTGTCCATCCATCCCCCCGCAACCTCCCGGCGCTGGGAGAGACGATCTCGCTTCATCTGGCTTCTCCAGGCACAGAGGATGAGGATGGATGGATTGGGGTGGAGGTGATGTGTTTGGGTTCGGGTCGTTTGTGGGTGTTAGGGAGGATGTTGGGGGTTCAGACAGTTCCATGGCTTGCCGTAGCCCCCCTGAAGCGCAGTGGTGGGGGGGAGAGGGGGCATGGGTGTGTGTGTGTGTGTATTTGTGTGTGTC
>NW_015093993.1:0-1583 GCF_001431845.1 Calidris pugnax
CCCCACGTGGCTTAGGGTTTAGAGGAAAGATGTCTCATCACCCGCGTATTCTCAGCTGCTCTCAGAGGGAGCTGAGCACCAGCCTGCAGCTGTTGGACGACACGGACCGGCCAAGGGGACAAGGCTTAAGCCGCGTTTAGAACTAAAGCTCATGGCAGTTCTGGTGCCGTTGTGTCCCGAGAAAGTCTAAAGCGATCAGTGGCACTAATCATTCCAGCCACGTCACTCACACACAGAGTCTACCCACCCCTGTGCAGCTGGAGACCAACGGGACAGAGATCACCACCTTCAGGGTCCCCCCCCACAAAACACACAAACTTATCTTGCTTCTTCACATGGACTCTTGGATATCCTTCTTCTCCAGGAGCGAGTCTGCTCCTAACCCTCCTAGAAACCCCTTTCCATACATTGGTGGGCATTTACTTTGATAAAAGCCTGATCTTGACCCGATTAATACCAGTAACTGGGAACCAGCTGGCTCATCCTGGGAGCAGGATTAGACCCAACAATAATGCTCTGTGAGGAGAGCAAGCACCCCAGCTCCAAGCCTCTCTGGAAGTCCTACTCAAAAGACTTGAGTGCCCCGTTTCTCTCCAAGCTACTGTATCTCTTTGGTCTCATGATGCCACACACTCCAGTGTCCTAGAAAGCTCATGAAGCTCCTGTCTGAGCTACAGAAACTGCCCCTACTCAGGGGTGGTGGCAGTGCTGCTCTCACAGCTGTGCTTTTTCACCTTCAAAGTGCCACACAAAGCAAAACAACCCTCACGCTGCCCGTCGTAACTCAGAAAGGAAATAATAACCAGCCACCGCGACAGAAATATCCTTCTTAATCCCACAGCAGTTTGGCTTCCCCGCTGGCCACAAATCCACCCACTCGCTCACCCAATGGCCGATGCTCTCACAATCTCCCCTCCACCTCCAGCAGAAAGCAGTAGGAGCAGGCAAAAAAAACCTCTGCTTGCATTTCTTGAGCTACCATTTGGGCAGAGGTTTCAGTATTTTTTTCCATCCTCCTCCAGCAGTGTGTTAACACCAATGTGCAAATCACTGGTGGGACCAGGGAGAGGGGGTTGGATTGACCTGTCTCGTGACCTTGGGGAAATTGTATATTTTTCCTGTGTCTTGGCTCCCCCTCTCATTTCTTCTTCCTATCAGGACAGGGATGGCCTTGCAAATAATTATCTGCAGAATGTATTTGCTGCAGTATATGACAAATCATGCATGAGAATTAAGAACAGATTACAATCTTGCATTCTGTTTACTCTGCTGAGGATTTAAAGACACAAATTGACATTGAAACTAAATACTGGGAAAGCGGTGGCACAAAATGGTATTGATTATAATTATTATTACCATTGAAGACGGTATAGCTGAGCTAATCAACATCATTTGGGCCACAGATCTAAGGCAGAAAAAAATGTGGTCTTCTTTCTATATTTAAAATGAAAAATATACTACTTTCTGTCCTGTCTCTGACTTTACAAGCACGTATGAAACTCATAAGAAGCTGTCAAAGACCTTTGCCTGTAGAGAAAATTCATCCTTTCTAAAGTAATTCACTTCTGAGTGTTTTTTTTTTT
>NW_015093994.1:0-1578 GCF_001431845.1 Calidris pugnax
CCACTGGAGCAGGTTGCTCAAGGCCACATACAGGGCTGTACGTTCTATGCACTATTTCATGGACTGTAGTTTCTTCAGCAGGATGTTCATCAAGCAGAACTACACAAGGTCAGGCAAATAGAGTGATTCAGGACCTCGCAAACTCTCTATGCAAAGGTCACTGTTTCACAGAGACTGAAAGAAGTTCTTAGCTCGGAGAAGATGAATGTGTCTGAAGAGAAGGATATGAGTTACAAGGGGAGGGCAGATAAATGTAGTAAAATGCAGAAGGAGTATAATCTGATTTTTAATTTTATGCAACTAGTGTCATAATTATCAATCTTTGTACATACTGAGCCTCAGAGTTTGTACAATCACAGTACACTGTCTAGTCTCACCTAAGGAAGGATTTAAACCATGAAAGTTCACAAAAAATATTTTCTCGCTCTTCAATTTATAATGTTCTTGAATGTATCAAATGGAAATACTTTTGGACACAGCAGGTCAGCTGCCCAGTTCTGCTGGTGGTCCCTATCCCATATCCTGGCTCTGCCTGTATCCCTTCAGCCTTGCCCGCATGGTTTGAGCGTGGCTGCGTAGGATGCAGCTGTGAGGAATCTGTGCAGACTCATGGACTATGAAAATAGAGATGTAGGGAGAGAGATAGCGCTAAACATCCTGTTGGTATTATGACTCATTTTCTAATTTAACTTGATTTAAAAGCTTCATAAATGATGGCTTTTCCACCATTTTCAAGTCCTTAGTTAACTGCTAGCCTCTACCACTTTCGTAACGCCGGCTTGGTCTCTGAATCAGAAAGAGAAAGTCTAGTGGAATGATAGATTCTGTCAAAATGTGCCACGTGTATAAGGTTTGAAATGACAAAACTCTGTGGAGCTTGATGAAAGGGAATGGCATTGAGACTGCAAAAGAGGAGAGAGATGGTGTGGGAACAGGCAAGAGCAATAGAAGAGGGAGAGGAGGAGCACTGAAAGGCCTTCAAAATGAGAACAAACAAGTTAATGTGATGAAGTATGGGAATTTGGGCAGTTGTTTGAATTTGTATATGCAAGAGAGACAGAATTTGATGTTTATTGCTACAAGAAAGACCTTGTTCCCGCTCCTGAAATTTAGTAACTCAAGGTGGAAATATGAATGTTGAGCAGTTTGGAATAACAAGCTCCAAAAGGTGATCAAGATGAAGGACAGATGAGGCCTTGAAGAAGACCAGCTGTCCAGAGAACTTACCACTTCTGTGGATAAAATGGAAAGATAACCCTGATGTTACAGGTCTGGGTTTCAGAAAGGACAGCCATGCATTAGGGTTGAGGAAGAAAAGTCAGAATTTAGCTTTGATATAGGGTTCTTCCTTGTGCTCAGCAAGAGGAGGTGTCACCAAGGTGTGCTGCAGTGCTCTAAGAAGTAGAGAGACAGAGAGTTTATAAAGGAGGCATAGGGAGGGACAAGGTGTTGAACAGTGTTACCCTTCCTTTGGGAAGAAGGAGAATGAACCCTTTGGGATATTGAGAGAGGTGGAAGACTCAGAATCATAGAATGGTTTGGGTTAGAGGAGACCTTAAAGACCATCCAGTTCCATCC
>NW_015093995.1:0-1557 GCF_001431845.1 Calidris pugnax
GTTTTTTTTTTTGGTGAGTTCATCTGTTCAGCTAGGGTTTTTTTGGGTTTTTTTTAAAGCTACTTGCAACATTTCACAACACTAATTTAAAACCAAGATGAGGAGCTCCAGAAAGTATATGGGGAGAAGATGGACAAGCTCCTCCTAAATTGATGGTGACAAAAATATGGTGATAAAAGCATCAAACATGACCATTGGTTGATGAAATGGCAGAATATCAGGTAGTGAAGATTCAAAGTCTGTGCACTGCACTAGTGAGGTGCTCCATGGTCCGTTTCAAAGCAAAGATGTTGAAAGACTGGGGGCGTCACAGAAAAATGTATAAAAACCTGCATTTGAAACCTGGAGAAATTAAGCTGCAGTGAGGCTTAAAGAACTCAATCTATTCCGTTTCTCCAAAGAAAACTGAGTGTTGACTTGATTCCGATATCTAGTTCACATGGAGAAAAAGCATAATGTACTAAATGGCTCTTAGGAGAAAAAGGCACAGCAAGAACTAACGTCTGGAACCTGAAATCAGACAAAGCCAAACCAGAATTGAGCCACTCCTCTTAATAGCTTCACGAATCACAAAGGGAAGGAAGCAGTGGATTCCCCATCTCTTCAATCCTTCCAGCCAAGCACCTAATTTTGAAGGATTTTCATGAGGTTAGAAGATAAAACATCACTTGCTCTATTTTTTCCCCTTCAACAGACAAAACTAGTGCGGATTGAACTAATGCTGGACTGGCCGAGCATCAGGTATTCTGGCTGGCACCTGCATGGGCCAAGACGTAGCACAAGCACCGAAAAAAAGGTCCCTCTACTCAACAGTTTGCATTCACACATTGGGGTAAGACTGGCCAACAAGTAGGCAGATACGGATGCACAAAGAGCTAATGAGACAGCATTAAGTAGTCTTGGAAGCAGTGGTCATGGCAATCTAACCATTGTCAAACACTTTGTAGGAAGTATCTGGTTTTAATAATTTACATTATTCACTATTACCACAATCAGACAGCCTTGGGGACTCTGAGGCAAGCATACACCACTCTAACTAGTTCACTGTACTCTAAAAAAATGCAATGCTAAATAAATGCATTTCAGTACGTGAATAATTTCTTATGAAATAGTTTCTCTGCTATCAGTACTGCCTCATATACATGTAACTATTCTGTAGAAGGGTACAGGAATATGAGTGTTTTGTCCTAAAAAATATCAGCACTGGTGGTATATCAAACACCTGGATACACCTAGTACCGGTGGTATATTGAACATATAAGAAGTTATAAAAACGCATTATAAAACCGAGAAGCTTATAAAATAGAACTTTCTGAGTGCAGCAAATCCATGTTTTCACCTTTACTTTTGAGGATCTGGGGTTCTGGAGCAGAATCGGGGATATTGTTCAAGGGGCCTTTCTATATTTTGCCCTTTCCCAAGCACAGTAAAGCTAAGACACCCGAAACACAACACGGGAGCTCACATCCGAGCGGGTGTCACACATGAAACGCAAAGCTGCCTGCAACACCCGGGGCTGAGCAGGAGACTGAAAGCCTTTGAAGAGTCGGGAGCGGG
>NW_015093996.1:0-1574 GCF_001431845.1 Calidris pugnax
ATACTCTGAATATACACACTCTAAGGTGAGTGCGTAATGAATAACTCCTATCCACCTTAGTCTTTGTGTTCTCTCTCAAATATTAATCATTTTCCTCCTCTCATAATCGTCTTTCTAACTAGTATATGAATAAGACGGAATATAAATTCAAAATGCAAACCTCGCCCATGACAGAGTTTTTAACCCATGATACCGATCTTGTATAGTGAAAATTAAGTTAATTTGGTTGTGGTTTTATAGCACATAGAGTCCCTAATTTTATACTTAAAAGAAGATAGATTTCTAACTAATTAACTGGTGTTTATTTGATTTGCAATGGCTTAGCAATAGATACTTACTTTCTCCTTTTAAGGTTAAAAAATATATTCACAGGTGCTGCTACTGAAACTGTAAGTCATTTTCACGCTGACATAGAAGCATATGTTATTAAGATCACAGAATGGATTTTGTTGTTTAGAAATAATTTCTGTTGCCAAAGAGGGAAGAAGTTGGAAGAGGGAAATGAAACTGTTATTGCTTTGTGGCTTATTGCGTGGTATCTCTTCCTAACACAATAGCAGTTCATAAAGAATGAGATGAAAAACTGTAGAGAGATGGTTTGTTTTCTAGCTTCCCTGAGCTTTATAATTTATATAAATTTATTTATCCTTTCTTGACTAAATCGTAAACATAGAGTGAAATGTACCTAACATGAACATTATTTTCTCATTCTGCCCCCAATAGGAAGAACTCTATCTCATTCCCAAAAGCTGCCAGTCTAAATTGTCCTCAGAAATTGCACTTTTAGAAGTTCAGATCCCTTCCTGAATAGTGCTTCAAGACAGCTAAGCACTTCACAAATATGTCTCTCTGACTTGAAAACAAAGGTTTGCCATTCATCTGTTTTCAATAACAATGCCAAAATACCGATGCCGACACGAGACCCTTGTGGGCAGTAGGTATACAGCTAATAGAAGGAGCTGACCTTTACTGTACCACCCTGCTGCCAACTTCTTCTCTTTGCCTGCTGTTCCTTCTCCCACTTCATTCTCTTCACATTGAGTAGAAGGTCCTTGGGCAACCATCTGAAAGCATATTTCCCTGATATTTCCTCTGAGTCTAAAAGATGAGGATAGACACTCTCAGGGGTACAGTTTCTCCAACTTTTTGATGCTGTAATCAGCAGCTTTGTTGCACTTTGTGTCCTACCTGAAAAGGGTGAGATTGCCCTGTGAAAACACACAGGTAAGACTGCAAAGCCCCCAGATGCTATGGGGGATGCAACTTGTCCACATAGTGTTGAAGGAAACACGGTGGTGGAGGGGAAGCCTTAGAACAGCACTTACAAAAAGGAGAAGCTACAATAGAGGACACTGCTTCTACAGTACCTTTGCAGCCTTCTCCCTTATTAAAAAAAATTCTGAGATACAAGCAGGTTTGTCCCATTTGTTTTCATTAGGGACAGTATCATAATTATTCTTTACATATTGATTACTTCTTTCTTTTACACTTTCCTTCTCTCTCCACATAGCTTTTCTGCTTGGTATTCATGTTTCCCTTCCTTTCTTCTGTTTTCCCAGCTTTTATTTTTTTTT
>NW_015093997.1:0-1552 GCF_001431845.1 Calidris pugnax
CAGGTATACGTTTGCTGAAATGAACATAGCTAAGTTTTTAGTCAAAAAGCAAAGTTGAATTCTTGCTCCCTGGAGCTGATGCTGTGGAACCTGTGAGTGAATGCTGTGACGTGTACTTAGACACAATCGAAATGAAAAATATTGTAGTGCTAACAGCACACTGAACTGTTTCAAGGTGCTATGTCTGTGAACTCCTTCCGCTGAATAAGGGATGTGAATAAAACAACGGTTCATTTGCTCTGCTCTCGTGTAAAATCAGGTTTTGCTGCAGACTGTCTGTCTTCTCACGTTTTGGGATTTAAATGTGCTTCTGCATCGGCGTCTGTTGGGAAAAAAAACCCTCCCATGACCTGGAGGGCAGTGCCTGTGGGTTGTCCAGATCAGCAGAGCAGCCTGTGGACTTCCGTGTGCGTGTTTACCTAAGGTGGCAGCCAGCGTTGAGGGTGACCAGGAAGCAGGTTGTCCTCCTGGTCTGAGTAACTTCCGTGGGCTGGGAATTCACGCAGGGGGATGTTTGTGGGGTACAGTTTCAGAAGGAACTTGGCAACTGGCTGAGTCGGTCTGGTTGAAGCTGGTGATCCTCCCTGGGTCAGTTTGGCCTGAGGGCAGCCCTCTTCTCACCTTTCCTATTTGGAACCAAATCTCTGTCCTGAACAGGGCCTGCGAGGTCCAGAAGGATTTTCAAGCTGCCTTATCTGCCTTGCCTTAAACTCCAAAGATTTCAGCTCCTCTTCAGTAGGTAAGACTGTTTACAAGTGAAAAATTCGTGGTCTGATCTCATGATAGGATCTGTGTCAGACCTTAAACGGGGCTGACGGAGAAGCTTTGGTCATGGCAGACCTTTCGGCTGCTGTCAAAAGCCGCTGTCAGTTTATTAGGTTCTTCCTTGGGCAAGCGACTACATCACTTCTTTGCAGAGACACAGATTTTAATAACACCTTCCTAATGTTTTACAAGCCGCAAAAAGCATAATATCCATTTAAATGCAGATTTAATATATTACATGTAAGTGGCATTGCAGTCTGTCACCCTGCTGCGTTCTGGACTTGGTAGAAAGTGGTTGGAGATGAGGAAAAGCAGTGCCATTGAGGATAATCTCTCTGTATGCACGGATTGCAGATTATCTGTGCATCAAATGCTTTCAGGGCAATTAGCTCTCCGTTTTCTTGGCACAAATCACTGTGCCACACAGAATACTCTACTAGAATGACTCTATAGATAGAACTGTCCTCGTGCCAAGAATAGCTGGAACTTTTTATTAAGATGTTACCTTCTCCCAGGAATTCAAACTCAAGTGGAGAACAATTTTAGTGTCAAGAATTTATCCCTGACTTATTATCATGTAATAGCTCAGGAACTCTTAATGACTTGTTAATGGAGTATCTGACTTCAGCCTGGGGTAACGTAGCTGCACATCCCGGAGGCACGCATGCTGGTGTGAGCTGATCACTGCAGAAAGAGCTGGAATGGTTTAAAATGTGGTTCCTTCTTGAGCTGGAAGCGATGGCCCTTATTTGAAGACAATTAAATGGGCGATATTTGCTTTTTTTTT
>NW_015093998.1:0-1586 GCF_001431845.1 Calidris pugnax
TGCTCCTACAGGGATGCCTGAGCAGGTCCAGCAGAACACCCTTAAAAGTACTGCAGCGAGACCACAAGAAGCGGGTTCTTACCTTTATATACAAGTCATATACGTCATTGAAGAAGTTCTTGATTCCATCTTCTTGCCTTACATCATGAAGCATTATAAATCTCATATGTAAAGCAATTAAGGAAAATTTAACTTTTGCAAAGGAGAGAGACATTTCACATATCCTGAGATGAGCACTTATACTTATTCTGCATATACTTAAAATGTCTAGCTGTACATGAAACAGCAGTGACTGTGAGAAGAAACATTAAAAGAAGCAACTGGAGCAGTAAAATTTAGAAAACATTCCCCTATTTGAAAATAAACCCAATCACCTCCCTATTCAAGGTTATTCTTTCTAAAGCTAGACAATTCTGAATGTGGATGATGCTCTCAGCACCTTTGCCACATGCCCCTGAAGTTAAAATGACATTCAATGTTACTTTCAATGTATAATGAATGTTTCATGACAAACACTTCTAGGACTACCTGTATAGAAGTTAAAGACTTGACACCACATTTTGAAGATGGGTGTGATTGACACCAAGCACGTTTATCCCTGCTTCTCCTCTCTAGCCCTATCAAAGGGATGGGAACAGAGAATCTCATAAGCTTGCTCAGACCATCTCATTATTACTCCCCTCTCATTCCTCCTTCTTCTGTCCATGTGAGCTCCACATTTTGTTAGGCTATTTCAGCTCCTCCAAAATGAAAAAAATCCATCTTTCCAATGGGTCCCAATCTCCAACACCTGTTGTGCCTCCCAACTTGCCTCATTCTGAAGTCAGTTTCTCTAACAATAAAAGTGGTGAATAACCAGATAAATTTGTTCCAAACTCATTTCATCTAACTTAACCCTTTCTGGCAAAAGGTTTTTCCTATATAAATACAAGGAAAGAGAAGAGGGAAGGATATGTCCAGCTGTGACAAAAGCAGAAACAAACCATTCATTAAACTTGTCCACAGTCTTCAGGTACATGTTGTTTGAAAGCCACATGTTCTCATCTACTAGGTCAAGAGCAGCATGGGCAATGAATTGGTTGAGATGGCGATGATCATCCTAATGTATTTCCAGAAGACAGAGGATTAATAATTCAGTGAAAGGAGTGAAATATAAACAATAATTTGCTCAAGCTGCTAAATTATGTGAAGTCACATGTACCCTTCTTTTCTGCCACCCACGTGCCTGTAATTAAATGAAAGTAGTATATATTGTCACGACACTTGGTGTCAAGGGAGAAAAAAGGTCATAATAAGAACATAATCACAAAAACAGTCTTGAGAGCAGCAAAATTAATAAAGCCTGTATTTATAGCTCAGGAATGAATTCAAGCATGAATTCTTTTGTTTACCAATGGGTAGTCTCCCACTGCAAACTTATTCCACAACAGAGGCCCTGATAAAAATCTTTTCCTCTGCTTCCAGTCACCTGTTTTTCTGAAATTTACAGAAATTTAGCAAATTTGGCAGAAACTGAACAACAGGTTACAATGTGTAAAAGTTAGGGGAGAGATGGGGAAAGCAGAGAGATACAGAGGACAGATATA
>NW_015093999.1:0-1585 GCF_001431845.1 Calidris pugnax
TATGTTCTCTGTATCATAAAAAAAGCCCTGACACGTGCTCACCCTGTTGTTGGTGTCAGTAGTGTCACCGAATATTACAGTGCACAACCTCTTCCCTTTCTCTTACCAACATACAAAATGTTCCCTGAAGCATCTGCAGCATTATGATAAATAGCACTGCAGACATCTCTTTAGGACAGCCCTCTAGAGCAACTGTGAGCTTTTGCTAACGATAGCACTTGCTGTAATGCTGCAGTCCTCTTGTTAATTGTCTCTTGCTGCATACAGTAGCTGCAGGTCATCCATGTGACAGTCCTGCAGTGCCTCTTTTTCTGATCCTTCCTCTACCTACAACGCCAATCACTTAGGCTCATGGGTTTTTTTTGTACTTGCTTAAATTATTATTTCAGTGCTCTGTATTTCAGGGAGTGTTTGTGACTGCCTCTCCTTCTCCAGATCACTCACTTTTCATATATTCCTCCATCCTTCCTAAGGATTCATCTGTCTGTCTGTACTTCCCATCTCACTAACTTCTCACTTCTCTTGTTTTACTTCATCCCACCCAAGCCTGAAGGAGTTGAGAAGGAAACAGTCCAGAACTCTGTGCTCTGTGTAAAAGGTAAAGCACTCTCCATTCTCTCCATTTGTTCCTGTGTGGTTTGAAGGGTGGGATGTGAGTTGAGGAGGAAGATGGTGCTGCCATACTCCAAGTAGGCTGATATTTTTAGTTAATCAAAACATGCCCCATCAGTTGGAGACCTAAGAGAGAAGAAAGCTCTGGAGAATGGACCATCCTGCCTAAGCATCAGGGTATAAGCTAGAACAGATTTAGTATGACTGTTTGCATCCCTGTTCTATTGTGTGTGCTGACACTGGCATTACAAATGCTATCTCCTGTTTTCTAGGTGCCAAGTTAAAAGATGTATTGATGTGATCTACAGTGACCAACTGTGGCTGGGGGTGGTTTAAAGCAGAGATTGCCTTGTAGCCAGGGAAAAATGAAGTGGTTGAAGTCAGGGCATTTCTAATGGGAACTGTTCCTCTTTCACTGAGGCCCCCTCCCCTTCCATTAGCCATTTCTTGAGACTTCACTGAAGCTATTTGTGCCTTGTTTCTCTCTCAGGAGTGCCTGTGAAAGAGAAGTTTTCCCTGTTGCTCCCCCCAAATGTGGTACAAGACTCAGGCAGAGCATATTTCTCAGTTCTGGGTGAGTGAGCAGCCTGGGAGAAAGAACCATGTGCTTTTTCTGCCCCTCTGTGCTGCAGCTCACTCCTCCCTCACAGCTTTTTCCTCTTGGTTTCCAGCACAGCTCACTCCTCCCTTTCATCCCGTCTGTCTTGAGCACTTTCCCTCCCAGTTGTGCTCTCTCTTCTCCCCTTTCTGCATGTGCTTTTGTTCAGGGTTCTCTGCCAGTGCCCTAAACTTTCTCTCATTTACCTCTTTTCCTTTTTCTCTGCTGTTCTGTGTTTTCTTTTGTTCTTCACTGTCATCTCTTGCTTCTCTCATTCAGTAGCTCCTTCTGACAGCCAGCCCTGAGTTTTGTTAATATCCCTCTTGGTATCTTCTATTCCCCAGGCGACATCATGGGCACTGCCATGCAGAACCT
>NW_015094000.1:0-1569 GCF_001431845.1 Calidris pugnax
AAAAAAAAAAAAAAATTTCCAAGAAAGGCTTTAAACACAAGACCAGTGAGGACTGAGAAGATTCTTTACAGAAATTTTGCTTTGCAGGAATAACACACTGGCTATGGAAACAGTGCAGTTTTTCTATCGCACTGAGTATGGTATTTTCAGAATTGAAACTATTTTATCCTGTTTTCATCTTCAGTACTTTACATTATGTTAAGTGCTTCATATGTAAACAGTAACAATCAAGAAAAAAAGTCAACCGATTTCGACACGCCACAGTGTAGTCACCCTTGTTCTCAGTCATGAAGAGCTGCACACCCACCTCCCATAAACTTAAGGGTCTGCTCTTGTGGTCGTGCTCTCAAAAATCAAACTACACTGCTTAGTTCTTGCTCTGCATAATGTGTTAATTGCACATTAATTAACTGCTACTAATTCTAACCTGCCATTCTTTTCTTACTCTGAAGACACCTGGAAAACTATGGATGTCCCCTATGGAACGCTGCTGCTTCTAGATAATCTTCAACTTCCTACAGCTCCTTCCCACCTTTTGTCTCACCAGTGCACTGGAAACTGCGGATAAGTAACAACCACATCCTGTTTCACATTCCCACCTCTGGAGTCAGTGTGGGTTACAGTGCACAGCTCTCTCAAACTTTGTCTGATTATTTGCTAAGCTTGAATAAATGCTAAGCATCAAATTTCTTAGTTGTCTTCATCTTTTCTTAAGAAAAAAATACACCCACATCATTTCAGTGATTCTGTTTCCAAAGACCAAAAGTAGAAAGGGAACTCCTGAGGTTGGCTGCCTTTTGTCTAATTCCGAGTTTCACAGGTTGTCTCAGGTCTTGATAAGGCCCTACTAGGTATTACCCAGTCTCCACACTTTGTATGCCAAGAACAGATTAATCAAAATTGTTTCTGCCTAAGCAACCATTACATCTTACCTACAATTTGAAGAAAGACTTTTGCACAAACCAAGTCTATAGAAGCTTCTACTGCAACAAATAGCATTTATGCTGTTTTAGTAAGACCACAGAAGAAATCAATGTGCAGGAACAGGTGAGCAAGAGTTGAAAGAAAAATCAGTAACTCTTAGCATTGCTTTTTCCTTTGAATGGAACTTACTAATAACTCTACAAGATTCCCAGGGTTCCCTATATAAATGCACGAGTCCTCTAAATTTCATTAGCAAGTTGGGAGGAAGGGATGGTGTTGAAAAGGAGCAAGCCCTAAAACCATTCACTAGTTAAACAGGATGTTGCCAACAGTCTCAACAATGTATGAACATGTCAGAGTACTGTTACACAAAGTAGTTCCAGACCATGACATTTATCACCACGCTCCTTCAACACATGGCTCAAAATTCATTGATTGCCTCCTCAGGTCTCAACCACAACTTTTAGCTGTTACTGTCACCAACTCTTGACATTATTACACAAGTAGCAGCCATTACCTGATTAAAAACACAGGGAGTAATGTCAGCAACTGTTGTGCATCAGCATAAATGTCACAGAAGGCCCACATCAGCCTCCTGACTGCAAGCTACTCACATCACCTAAACTGTAAAAAAAAAAAAAAAAA
>NW_015094001.1:0-1593 GCF_001431845.1 Calidris pugnax
TTAAAAAAAACCCCAAAACACCACAAAAATTCTACGCTGTAATTAACACTGATTAGTTTGGTTTTACCTGAATGGTGAAATCCACAACTGACTTGTACAGCTCGCAGTTCACAGTCAAAGCGGACAGCCCCTGGTGGATAGGTTGTGATTTTGCTGGCATCTTTCTCCCCTCTTTCTCCACTTCCGTCTATAAACAAAACTTTTCATTATATCTCATGTCTTCTAAAAGCTTTGTATTAGAAGAACGAATAGAACAAGAACAGTAAATAACTCCCCACCCAGCCATTTGTAAGGTAGGAGAAAGAACTCACAGAACAGCAAGAAGGACAGCTCAAAATGTGGCATCAAAGCAGATGTGAAAGATGACAGAAACTCTACTTCTAAACAACCTACTACAAGAAGTTACGCACTGGAAAATATCACATCCTCTAAAAGGGAAGCTTCCAACGAGCACACAAAAATGACCAGCAAAACAGGCAATTCAAACAACTTCAGAAGTTTTGCTTAATAACTACCACTTTTATTCTTCAATAAAATAGCGTTATGATACAGATAGAAAGCACTCTAGTTAAACTCAGTAGGCGTAGCCCTATTTTTTTTCCAATTACTGCTCATTAAAGATTTTACTCCAACTTGGCCACATAGCCCTTGTTTTACATAACTAGCAGTTACTTATGCAGTTTATTTCTAACAATGCCAACATACTCACTACTAGCACATCTGTTTCCTGTCCATTTAAGACATGTTTTTAGACATTGCTTCTGTGATTTCTTTTAGTAAATATGAAGGGCATTATTGGTTCCTAAAGCCAAACTGCTTTTGCATCAGATAAAAGCACTGAAGTGACAAACAAGTGTATTATTAACTTATTGAAAGCCACTATCTTCTCCAGAAATCAGAATGTTTACAGCATCTAACAATTACACTATAATTAAACTATACGGTCACAGTGTCGCAAAGGAAGGCAGTTTCACAATGTTAGCAAGAAATCAACATGACAGAGAAAAAGACAACATGCCCATCACCATTAAAACACCTACACCTGTGCAGAAAGAGGGCAACAAAAGCTCTAAGGAAAGTGCATTTTCACAATGTAAAATTTCATATATGACTTCGGTCACACTGTCTCTTAGCACAGAGAAATGACAGAAAATATATTACGCAAAAAATAACTGCACAAAGGAGATTCCATATTCTTTCCGTGATAATTCTGACAGATTACTTCTTTATTAACAAAATTGACAGAGGGAAACAATTTCTGCTCAAAGAATTCAAGGTCTTGTTAATTTAGATCTGTATTTATAATTTCTACATGTTATTCTGAATGATCATTAGTGGAAGTCTGAATTCTTGACTTACACTTACAGACTTACAAATCTTTTAGACTTAAAATATAATTCTGTTTTTATACATATCAATCAAGCTTTATTTCCTTTTTATTGCATGGAAACTGCTCATACAGTAAAGTCATTTCAGTGCTTCTATTACTAACCAGTTTTAGCAAATCTTACTGGCTGGAAATAAAGCTTTTTTTCTAGTCACGACTGAATACAGAAACCATATGAATATCCATGTTGTTTACATCAGTAAAGG
>NW_015094002.1:0-1588 GCF_001431845.1 Calidris pugnax
TTTTTTTTTCAGATATACACCACAACAATGTTAAATCAAACATGAAAAGCGGCAGTTTTTTCCTCACCAAATCTAGCCTTCAGACTACAGTCCTGTTTAAAATGTTTCAGAGTAATTTGATTAAAGCTTGACTAATCAAACATTTATTATTATTAGGATGGTGGCTCCTTGGATCAAGTACTGAAAAAGGCTGGAAGAATTCCAGAGCAGATCCTGGGCAAAGTTAGCATTGCGGTGAGTGTGCCCATCCCTCTCCAAGGCTGGAAGTGGGTACATTTGTGTCCCAGTGCAGTAATGCTGGATCTGGGAAGCTGCTGCTTCAGCTCTGAAGGGTGTGGGAGAGAGAAACCTTAGCTGGTTTTTAAGTGCAGTGCTTTATTTTAAAAAGCAGTCTTTGTACATATGATTTGGTACCTCAGGGTGTTGTCATGAGTAACGCGTTCTATTGTGCTTACTTTGATTTTCCTGCTTTTGTATCAGCTGATTCTTCTGGATAAGAACAGAATTAACATTTCATTAAGAAGGTAACATTCAAAGTTTTTAATATCTATTGTGCAACAAACTGTGTATGCAAAACTTCCAATAAGGGTTCACTTGGTTCTGTTTTTCTACTGTGAGTTGAAGGCAGAAATTAAAACAAAATATGGATTTGCAGTGATTACACTTCAGGGTTTTTGTTGTCACATTCAGTTGGAATTCTTGTACAGGCAAAGCATACAATTATCTTTTCTGTTTCATAAATTGAATTTTTTTTTTTTACTTTAGGTAATAAAAGGACTCACATATCTGAGAGAAAAGCATAAAATAATGCACAGAGGTGAGAGAAAATTTTACACTGTAACTTTCCTTGAATATAATTTTTATTCAAGTTAAAATACGTACATTTTTTATGATTGGTGCTGTGTGGTTCAATATGACTTTAGTTCAGAGAGGCTTTTTTGGGTAGTGTAAGGCAGACTAAATCTCTTACTATGGTTGTCACTTATCTCAGGTTCTGCTACAACAAAATCTTTGGAGAGATTCAGAATCAAAACCTCTGACCTAAAATTAATTTGACAATTCAGTGTTCGTTATCGCCATTAAAAATTTTAAAGGAAAGCCACTGTTTGTACCAGCTGTCTTAGATTCAGATGATATTTATAGACATACAGAATTGCACCTTTCCTGTACTTTAGGGTTTTTAAAAACACAGTGGAGCTATATAAAAGGTGTGTCACTTCTACACTCCCAGGGTCTTTAGTTACTTTAAAGCAGGGCATTTATTTTACATTATTTTCAGCTTATAGTTGTCCTTTTAAAAAATCCAGCTCTTTCACTAATCTGTTGCTTGTTCCATTAAACAAAAATGACACTTGATATGGTGAAGTAATAAATTCCAGTATTCCTGATGTGAGTGTACGCTGAAGACTAGAGAGGGAGCATTTCCTGGTTTTTGTTTGGAAGGCACTACTCATTCCAGCATGTATAAACCATACCAGCTGTTTGGTGAGTTTGGTTCCATTTGAGATCAATCCTCAGGTCATAAAAATACCTTCATCAGATGTTAGTATGTGTCTGAGTTTGTATTTGTTGACCAGACCAAAAAAAG
>NW_015094003.1:0-1597 GCF_001431845.1 Calidris pugnax
CCTTCCAACCCCATGGGATTCTGTGAATAAAGAAACCAAGGAGACAAATGTCCTCAGCTGTCCACCCCTAAATGTACTCAATACGTTTTGGGAAGGAACACTGAGAACGTCTGACTTTCCTCCGCCTGCTGCAGGGGATGGGTGAGAGCAGGACACGAACGCTCTGGGGTGGGTGAGGGGAACCAGCTCACCCGACATCTGGGTGTTAAGGCATAAATTTCCCCAGAAGACGCACAGGGAGGGGGGGGAATTGCTTTATAAAGCATTAACTGGGCTCTGGTTCCAGCTGGGCAGGAGGAAAGAAAAGCGAGGACCACCAGAAACACGACTGCCTCCCGTGTCCGTGGGGCACGGGGGCGTGAGGCTGGGGGTGTGGGGAGGAGAGCAGCTCAGCGCCCCGTTATAGCAACTCAACTGGGTGATGACGGCAGGATCACCAGACGGAGGTGCCCAAGAAACAAGCTGAGAGGTGAAATCAGATGGAGGGAGATAAATTAGGAACAGACACGCAGATTTACACATCGTGAGTGAGGAGGTGACAAACAGGTCTGTGGGATGGGAATCAAACTCTCACAACGAGGGAGTGGAGTGAGATGAGGAGTGGTGGAGAGGGAAGACCCTTCCGGGACTCCAGCTGGTGGGAGGACACGCTGGAAGAGATGCTGGAGGTGGGGACGGGGGAAGGAGGGGGACCACCAGCAATGGCAGAGCGGGGGCCAAGCAGAGGGACAGGGTCAGGAGCAGAGAAGCACCACGTTCAGCGACGGAGCCAGACGCGAAGGGCGAGTTTCACTACAGTTGTATCTACATTTAGGCTGCCAAAAATACCTTTCACAGATTGGCTGTCTTTAATTAAAAGGATGTCTCCTGTGCTCCTGGCACGATGCAGAGCTCGTCCTGCCACGGGGGGCTCTGTGGGGACACTCTGCGGGGGGGGCTCCTCTCTGCCCGCGTCCCCTGGCAGCAGTGGGCAGGCCGTGCCATGCTTCCCCAAAATGCCCCTCCAGAGCACAGGGACAGAGCAAAGGAGGAAAAAAAACTTCACCCCCTTCCTGTTTTGGCTTCTCTCCTGCCATCCAAACGCGGAGAGCGCCTTCCTCCTCTCTCCTCCTCCACCTTCCAGTGCAAAGATTTAGCTAATTTCTTCTATGAATAGCACGGGAGTAGCCATAGCAACATCACCCTGCCAACCTCACCACCTCCACTGCCTCCGTGTCCCCGGCACCCCGTTCCTCTCACCCTCCCTCGCACCTCCCCAGGGAACATCTGGGGCTTCAGCCATTTCCCACCCAGCAACCTGGGGTTAGCTCCCCCCCTGCCCCCTCGGTGCTCTCCTTTCTTCCCTCCAGCCACGCCAGCCCCCAGCTCAGAAACCCAGTCCAGACCCCCATGGCCTCCCCAAGGCTCTTTCCTCCCCCCCCAAACCCTACCATCCCTGCCCCAAGAGTCCGGAGCCCCAAATCCAGCCGCTCAGAGAAGGCTTCTGCCAAAATGTGCCACCCTGTGCTCACCTGCTCCGGGTAATCCCCCGGGGCACGGGAGGAATTACAACAAGCAATGTTTGTCCATGGAAAAACACTGCCTTCAGCGAAACACT
>NW_015094004.1:0-1570 GCF_001431845.1 Calidris pugnax
AAAAGCAATGGTGAAACGAGTGCTTCCCATACAAACTTCTACAGATACTTCAGTTCGAGAATTCAAAACAGCTCAGACAGAAAACCACAGAGCTGGGTACCTGAGCCTCCTCAGGAGGGGTACTTGGTCTCACTGACAAATACAGCAGGAGGTCAATCCATCAACAAAAAGTGACAAAACAAAGGTTAGAACAATAGAGCAATCAAACTATATATACATATATAAATTAAGACATAAGCTTAAGAAAACAAAAATACATTTTCAAGGTCATGTTTCAATTCAACTAAACACATTTTTCTCTATTCCTAATTTCTCTACTCTGAGAACTCTGTATAAGTGGTTTTCAACCATAGGTCCTATGGACTATTCCTCAGGGAAACTGTAAAAGGTGACCAAAGCAACACAAGACTGTGATTCTTTCAATACAGGATTCCATACTCCATTGAAAAAAATAATCCCAAAACACTAAAGTTCTGCAAGTCAAAAAAAAGATGAAAGAATGTTCAGGTCAGTTTAACTACTGCAATAATTCTATTTCGTATTACGTATGGGGGCATCTAGGGTTCTCTGAAAGTCAAATTAAAATTATACTTGAACTGTATAATTGACTTGCACTTTATTCATGTACAGTTTTGAGACATGAACTGCTCTAACCTTCCAGCTGCAGTTTCCTTACCTACATCAATTCCATGATGAGTCACTGCAGAAGCTAAACGTTCTGCAAGGCCAGTTTTGATGGATGACTCAGAACTAGGAATTAGCAACCATTGGAGGAAAAACCAAACCAAGGAGAATTTGGGAAGATCACATACTTCTAGTCAAATACACATTCCAAACTAAAACTTCCTATACCATCAATGGTGGTGATGGGGAACCTATCACAGGACTCCTGGATTAATGTCAGGAGGAATAAGGTACAATGGATTGTCATCCTACTGTACTTAGTGATCAAAAAACTGGTTGCTGATATTTTTTTTTTATATTGTACAGTAGCACAACATCCAAGATTAGTAATCTATCCGTACTGCACCTAAAGAAAAAAAGGTACATAAATGCAAACATAAGCACCCTTAAACACCAAAAAGCCATGCATCTCCCTGGTTCTACAAAAATGAGGACACAAGAGCTGAAAATGACACATTTAAAATGTATGTATGAAAAAAATGTCAGCCTCAATTGAATTTATTAAGTTCAGAAGAATAAAAACAGTTTGGCAATTGATAATCTTAGAAACAAGCTCTCTTTCTATGACTGTCAAAATGCACACCAGGAAATTTTGGAAAATGCCACCTACTGAATTCATGAGCAATCTTTCTGTTTATCACGTCTGCATTTCACTGTGAGAATTTCCAAGCAGGGTAATAAAAATGATATAGAAGTCATCAGCCTGGTGTAAAGCCAGAGTTACCCTCACTGTTGGTTGAACCTGCAAATGGGAAAATAGCAGCCATATCCATCAGCCTGAGCTGGAGAGACCCCAGGGTCTCTGGACTGAGCAGAAAGAATCCCCAGGAGCTGCAGGAGGTGGTGGCTGCTTATAAGGCTCCTTAACAAAAAAAAAAAAAAAAAA
>NW_015094005.1:0-1590 GCF_001431845.1 Calidris pugnax
AAGCAGTAATGAGCTCCTGTCCAGTGACAGTGTGTAGCCTGGAATTTGAAGGCATATATTTGTGCCTTTTTGTCTGCTGTAATTTTTTTTCCTATCAATTCTTCCTTCTCCGTATTGCTTCTGTGCTTTATTTCTCTATACCTCTCTGCTTTTCCTTGGAATGTTGTCCTAGGAGGAAAGTTATCACATGCAGGAGAAAAAAAAAAGGCATTTGAGGGCTACTGTCAGGTAATGAGTAATTTTCCCTGCAGAGGGTTTGTTCCAGTTGGGGACAATTTCTTCTTGACCTGTGAAAAGATGACAGGGATTCCTTAAGGTGAAGGAAGTTTCACAATGAAGGTTTGTGTTCATTTTCTTATGAGTGTAAATAATCATGTGATGGAGGCATATCATCTTGATGGAGGGGGGAAAAAAACACCCGTTCAGACAGGGAGAAGAGACACAGCTGCTTTGCCTGGAAAACTCTTGGTGGCTTCAGGAGATGTTCCTCCATTCTTGTTGAGTAGCAGAAGCAGCACTGCCTGCAGTGAAGGAAATGAGATGTTATAAGGATATTCTCAATCTAAAGCATGATTAGAAGGGCCTAGCTATGAGCACTCTCTCTTTGGGATATCCCACAAATTCAGATCTGTTCTATAGCTCGCTGCATAAATTCCTTTTGCTGAGGTTTCTGTAAGCTGAGAAATGAATTCCTGTGACTCTTAGCAATAGCAAAAGCAGAACATTTTTATAATTGTGAGCTCTTGTCTTATGTGGAGTCACTGCCTGTACTCCAGCTTGCTTTCCAAGAAGGCCAAGTCATTCTGCAGGGAGCTCTGGAGGCTTTCATGAACTCATTTACACAGCGATAAACTCCCATATCTCATTCAGCTGTTGTTTTCTCTGTGACTAAATATTTCAGTCACCCACCATATGAGATAATTTTACAAAGTTGAAGTGGTACGGGAAAGACTGTTCTAATTAAAGGTATAATATACTATTAAACTTGAACAAATGAACTGGTGGTTTGGTGGAAAAAAATATAGTAAGCTTGCAAAACTTATTCTTCCTAATTACAGTAATGGGTGTTTCTCGGGCTTGGTCCACGCGGCTGTTGTGCGTGGCCCTCATTACTGTGGCTAATCTTGGAATGGCAGCTTCCTTCCTTTTAATTTATGGATTCCATTAAAGGCAGCTATGCTCTATATGTAGTTTACTAAAGCTTAATTTTCTTGCTAAGTAAAAAAGTACTTTTTTGCTGAACTAGAACAAAAAAAACCCCCAAAACCCAACAGCAACGTTCATTTATAATGGGAATTTCAGTGGAAACTGTTCACAAAATAAGAATCCTTGTATTCCTTTTCCCCTGAAGGACACTGAAGACATATCACTATCTGTCCTATAAATGGTACACTGCATGCAGGTAATCTACAGGTTGTGTTGAAGGCAGATTTTGGTCCTATAAAGATCCCAAGGTTTCCAGAAAAGTTTCCTATCTGAAGAGGAGAGGGAGATTGTGTGGTCCTCACTAACAGGAGTTCCTCATTGGAGTTTCTGCCAATGCAGATCATAGAACCGTAGAATGGTTGGGGCTGGAAGGGACCTTAAAGA
>NW_015094006.1:0-1595 GCF_001431845.1 Calidris pugnax
AGCCACATCCAGACACCTTGTGAATGGGAGCATGAGTGAATGGGGATGCATAGCTGTGCAGTTGTGTCACACTGTGTTACAGGAGCTTCTTCACTACATCTAGGAGATGTTACTGGGCACGGGAAGCACATTTATTACCTTTATAAAGCTGTACATACTATTTAAAATGCACCCATTTAAAAATTCTATTGTAATCAATGGGCCCAGCTCCTTTAAATTTATTTTTTATTATTCTAAGAACTGTCAGAAAGACTATCTCTATAACTGAGAATTACTTGGTGCAGTTTCTGACCCAGTGTCTCCTGGAGTAATGACTCGCAAAGCTGACATGAGAAGGAAAACCAACCAGTGAATGGCAGTCTGGAAAGTGAGCCCCAGGGCTGGTCCCTGGTGCTGATCCATCACTCCCTGCTGGCATGGATCAGCATATATCACATAGCAGGAGAATATATGGTTTTATTGCAGAGGAAATAATAACATCCTGACCTGTTACTCCTTGCCCCAAACAAGAAGAGTGGGTATCTAAAACCTGATCTTGATGTCATTGGAAGAATTGCTTTTGCTTCTAGCAAAATGAAATAATTTTATATTTTTTGGTGATTTCTTACCAGCATATTTCTCACCAGTGAGTTTGGGTGGAGTTACACTAGTATCAGTTTTACCTACAGATTATTGCTTATGGTATTGGTAAATAATTTCAGAATTAATTCTCACTGTCTAACTTAAATTAATACTTTGGGTAATGAATGAACCATCTTCTGGAATTGCCATTCTCTCTTTACACATTATGCATTAAATTAAGGTGATAATCCATGGTATGTCCCATCTTTAGGTGGTTAAAATTATGTGAGATGAATCCCTTTATGTAGTAATTTTAGTGGGGGTTTCTCATATTACTGTTAGCAGCTGAAGTGTTAAAGCAGACTGTATTCTACAGCTACCAGGACACAGTAAGCATGAGGAAGATTCATTAGTCTGCAAGACTCTGAAATTATTATGTATTTACTTACAGCTCAGAATGAAACTAGGGCTGTTTCATCAATTTTATTGCATTAAGACAATTATCCTTTTCCTGAATTTGTTTAGAGCTGACCAGTGAAGGTGCTCCATCTTCCATTTGATTTATACCCCTGTTTGTACCTATTTGTACAGAATATTTGGAAACGTCTTCACGATCAGCTACTGAACTGAGTTTGAGGCAACACAGAAACCCCAAACACCAAAGGCACCCAGAAGAATTAGAGAACGACTGCAGTATTGCAAAACAACGCTGTCAAGAGGACCCTTACTGCTCTTTAGTGTACAAGAGCTTCCAGCGAGCATGCTGGGCAGACGTGGCAAAATGCAGGCTCCCGATGGTCAACCAGGAGTGTTTGTCAGCCTGGAGACAGCTGGGGAAAACAGTGCTGGGGGAGTGCAAGTGCCCAGAGCCACTTCAGACGAGATGCGTTAAAATATGGAAGGGAATATTCAACAACCCTTGTTTACAATACTCTCAAGAGAGCCAAGCTTCAGCAGCTAGTGAAAATGATGATGACGATGATGATGATGATGATAAAAGTCAGGACACCGACACAGGTTAGTGATATTCCAGC
>NW_015094007.1:0-1591 GCF_001431845.1 Calidris pugnax
GGAAATATAGCTCAATACCTTCTTACTTGGGTTAAAGAATAACAAATGAAGAACACAGGACGAGAAAACTGTTATTAACCCAAGTAACTGTCAGAGTGAGGAATTAATTACAAAGACATCTAGATCTGGAAACTTTTACAAAGGCTGAAGGACAGTGTGGCTGAGGCAGACTTTTTCTCCAAGTCCAATAAAATGTAGACCAGTTTGTCACACGAAACAAATATTTTGCATTCATATTAATTCAGCTATTTTATGGGGTTAAATGTTAATTGGCAAAATCTTAAGCATTCTTCTCCTTTGCCTTTGAGTAGATAATCCTAAAATTTAGTTACACGAAACGTTTTTGACAGCCAGAAATACAGGGTATTTGCTGGTACTCAAGAGACACAGAGATGATGTTATGTCCATGCTACCAAGATAAACACAGCTGGGACCATTTTCTGACCCTGAGGCCAATGAGGGAGACATCTCACATTCATACTTGCAAATTTCTTACTCTCCAAAACAGGTGACTGCCATTTAAGTGTTTTTCTCTGACCTGTGCAAGTTCAGAACTGTGCCCAGGAACTCTTTAGGCAGGTGCTATGTGTCACAGAGCAGAAGCATTTCAGCAAACATTCTAATGATTTTAAAGTATGACCAGCAGAGTTCTGGAGCCTGGAAATGTCCCTTGCCTCTGTTTAATTTACTACAAATTCTTGGTGTGCCCTTGCTTCCTTAGCAAGGAAAATCCTGTGACATGCATCAAAGTCATGGAAAGTGAGCCTGCACCCTGAAAGTGCTAAAAGACACACAAAACTCCTGCATTCTGCTTAATTTAAAAGAGTAATCTTTCACTGGGAACCGAAGTACTAAATAAGTTCTTTAGATGGTTCACTAGCTACCAGATTTCAAGGTGCAAATATAAACCTTTTCTCAATGTGGATAAATCCAGGGAAAACTATAAAACTATCCTTAATGGAGAGGCATGAATATTGTTGAATATCATTGGAAAAACTAGATAAATATCAGGACAAAGTTAGAAAAGCTCCATTAGTTTAAGTTTGCTTTGAATCCCAGATGCTTGTCCTCTCCTTGGAATTCCATCACAAGTGAAGACAATAAAAGAAGAGTAAAATATGGTGTGTAACATCAAAGAAGAAAATCTCTGAAGGAGAGAGAATAATACAGGAAGGGCCAATCTGCATCATACTGGAAGCTTATATAGGCTATGTTTCCTGGCAGTGGCTAAAATGGAAAAGTACACCTCCAACTGAGAGAAGTCATCGTTTAATCCACAAATTGGAAGTCATCCTAAATTCTGAGAATAAAAACTGTCTTGTGATATAAGATGTATTTAGCATTCATTCCAATTTTATGGTTTTCTTTCATAAGGGCAACTGAGTATTTTATATCCATGTTAAAGGTCCAGTTGAGTTCTCCCTGGTGTGGAAAAAACTAAAAAAAAAGAAAAAAGAAAAAACCTTACATTTTTGGAGGAACAGATCTAAGTGTTCTTATATCTCCAGAACTGACCCCTAACAACATCATTCATGTTCTTTAAGTGTAAGGTTTTCCCAGACCTCCAATTTTGTATGTACTTTTTTTTTTT
>NW_015094008.1:0-1597 GCF_001431845.1 Calidris pugnax
TTTTTTGGTAGAAAGAGCCAGAATGACCTAGTAAGTTTATTGTAAAATTTTACAAATCTGTTTTTTTTTTAATTGCTTTTTCTCTTTAAATTACAGTGGGAGAAATTACAGATGACAACAAGTGAGAGGAGGAAAATAGTTTGTTCAGTCACATTCCATGTAATTGCAATTACCTGTGTTGTTTGGTCATTGTACGTTTTAATTGACAGAACCGCTGAGGAAATTAAACAAGGCAATGACAATGGTAAGTACCTTTTACCTTCTTCAATCTTGTTGATAATGCAATGGCTGGATGTGAGATACAGCTGTGTAACCAGTCACATTCTGTTCTTAAGTAGCAGCTCACTGGTACACGGCTACATCAAATGCTTTAATGCAGGAGTAATGAAAGCATCAGTGTTAAAAGCTTATGCTATGCCCCTGCAGAGAGACCTCTACTTAGTGTAATCATTACAACAGCTTAACTAGCCTGCTGGTTCTTCTTAGGTTAATCTCCCATTATCTAGATATTTCTAAAGCTCAGACAAAAAGATGAGTCAAATTCAAACAGCTCAGTGCAAGTTCAGGTCATAAAATAGCAATTCATTTATATTACCCACTTGAACCTCGATGTCCTGTAAGACACGATGGAGCCCTTTCATCAACAAGCTTCCTAAAACTAACTTCCAAAAGACCATGTTCCAGTTGCGTTAGTGCTTCATGTGGGATTTAAGTAGCACAGAAAGCTATTCCTGCATCCTTTTAAATAGAATTCCTCTGTCAATGTCCTTATTCCAGTTGTGTTTATTGTGAGGGTGGTCAAACACTGGGACAGAGAGGTTGTGGCGTCTCCATCTGCGGAGAAACTGAAAACCCAACAGGACATGTGTAACAAAATGCATATTTAACATAAGTAGGTTTCTTTTTGGACTATACTTACCGTACGTGGAAACAATATTCCAAACTGAACTACTGTTTTACATTTCAAATCTATTTGGTCTTAAATTCTTAAATTTAGTCTTAAATATTATCATTATGATGATAAAGTGGATAAAAAAAGCTTTTGAGTTTTGATCTGAATTGACTGTAAACACAGTAGAGGGACAAAGGTCTAGCTTTGTGCTATATTCTGAAGTTAACACGGAAAACAAAACAGGCAGAGCTTTGTGCCTTGTTAGATAAATATTTGATGATACCCTTGATGCTTGCCTTTCTTGCCTATGAGAGGAAAATATGTAACAAGCCTCAGTAAGTCAGACGAATGTACGCTACAAAGTCTTGTTTTGCTTTCTTTCTAAATGGGTAACCCTCTTTTTCATCTCAAAAAGCTGGCCCTGAGGATAGGACTAGGAATGGCTTTGAACTTCTGAGTACAACTACATCACCCTACTTGTTACAAAGGGGAAAGGTGTTTCTGTGGATTAGCTGAGTTTATACAACAAAACAGCTAACGTGAATTTTTGTTGTTATATAGATGCGTAAGAATCACATAAATTAATCCTGGTAGGCTTAAAAAGTATTTATGATTTGTATAGAATTGTTTTTGCCAAATGTAATGGGTGATTCTCCACACTAAGAAAAGGACAAAGAGATGCCTTGGAGCTACTTACAGCATGCA
>NW_015094009.1:0-1597 GCF_001431845.1 Calidris pugnax
TTAACAAGCCTAAGGAGCTCCCACACAAAGCCAAACCCCCACGAGTTCAAGTGCTGCAAAGGGAAGGAGGAGGAAACAGCAGCACCATAAATCACAGAGACTCTGATGGGCAGAAATACCCCACTGGCACCAGCAACACACCTGCCTGGGCCACTGCAGCCCCCAGTGTAAGCCCTACCCCTTCCCTACCCTTGGAGATGAAGCAAGATCTGTCAAGGAAGCCTCTCAGATATTCTCAATACCAGCAGAAGTACCAGAACACATGCCAGGCTCCTATTTCTACCAGCTATCACTGTCCTAATGTCTAAAGCTATATTGCTATCAGCTATTTCATCTAACCATGACTGATGTTCTATGTCTCCCTGTCAGGGAGGCTGAGGGCAGGGAAGAAAAGTCTCGTTCAACACTAAAAGTGAGAGATCAAAGTGATGAGATGAACCCAGGAGAGCAGAAGAGGCTTATTCTTTGCTGATTCTTCACCTGGTTCCAGCAGTGGTGGGAACAAGGTGGATATCCAGAAGGTGACACCACTTGTCCTGTCCTGTGATGCCTTCTGTAGGTTCTCAAGGGCCTTTTATGAATTCATACAGTCTCTTCTCCAAAACCCTTTCTGGAAAAGACATATCAAAATTTCACTTTTATCTAACTTCCCACCTGAATATACCCACCAACTTACACATTTTTCATATTGATAGTTCTATTTTAGCTTTATCCTATCCTTATATATTCATAATACCCATTGCTTTTCTTTTCCCAAAGCAACACAACATTTTTTTGATCTTTTTGACATACAGAACTTTCCGTTCTTGTAACCTTCCCAGACATTTTTCAATGTATTTGCTCCCATGCAATTATTTTTTTTAAACATAGGTAAACAATATTGCCGTTTCCTTTAATCCAAGCTGGCAATAGGGATAATTGGGGCTTGACTCTTACTGAAACAAAAAGCTACTTTTCTTTGCTCGGAGCACACAAACCCTTCCCACAAGCAGCCCATTACCAGCAAAGCCTTCCCTGTAAATCCCCTCCAACCTGGAACTGACACAGGAGAGACCCCCTGCATCATTGGCACGTTTTAGGATTTTTGTGAATGCAATGCTAATAGACACGTACAGCTAATCCTACATCCATTTCCTCATCAGCAGCCTCTAGATCATTAAATGGATTTTTTTTTTTTAAAGCAGACTCTCTATTTTTAGAGTGCATATTAATTACCCTTAAGCAGGTGCAAAATCAACCTGTTTATTATTGTTTCTTCGAATCCTTAATGGTAGTTGCAAGCAAATAAATCCAGTTAATGCAATAAAAGGATTTATTGTCACCCAAATTTACGCCAACAGTTTAATCATAACACCTTTTCATCTGACAGACTTTCTCGAGAACAATTTGCCCCACGATTTGTCAGCAGGAAAATGGCCTTGTATAAATGCTGGGAGAAAATAAATGCTAATACGTGGCACAGTCTTTCATTCTTCTAATTGCCCAGGGAGTTTAAGGGAGACAGACTTATTTACTCACAGTAGGAAGTGCGCTGCAATAAATTATCACTATTATGGGCCTAAATAAGCCCCTGACAGTGACAGAACTGAAGGTGGAA
>NW_015094010.1:0-1602 GCF_001431845.1 Calidris pugnax
TGGGCTCCTCTATTTCCAATGACCTTCTAAAGAGTCTTTCTGTTGTATCCCAATGTGTTCGTAGGCCTGGACCAACATGGTGCTGACAGTTCTCAACCAGATTCAGGCCCTGCCAGACCCCACCTTCACAGCCCTGCAGCCGGCCGTGTTCCCCTGCATCAGCCAGCTCACCTGCCACGTCACCGACATCCGGGTGCGCCAGGCCGTGCGGGAATGGCTGGGGAGAGTGGGACGAGTTTACGATATCATCCTTTAAACCTACCCCTTGCTCCCGTTGCAGAGGGGAGCAGGCATCCCAGGTATACAGCAAAGAAGTTCTTTGAGGTTCGTTCATTGCCTATTTGTTGGTGATAAATTAAGAATCAATGAGCTTGTCGATGTGTAGCCTCTATCCACGTCAGACTGTGTCCCTCACTCATGAGTGTGTCCTTGGCGGGGGGGAAGGGTCTGGCCCCACAACCCAGAAACTGCCAGTAGATCAGGGTGGTACCTAAAAGGGTGATGATACATTGCAGTAGCCTTCATTTTAATTCAAATTTGCAACAGTGGGAGCCACGATAAACTCCAGCAGCAATCCCACACTTGCAAAGAGCTGTGAATGCAACTGTCAAAACCAGGCCAGCAAGCCTATGTAACTTTAAAAAAAAAAATAAGTAAAAATCAGGAAGAAGGTGGGGCTACAGGACAAGTAAAAAGGTGACACTTGTTTGGGATAAATTTTTTTTCCCTTCTGAAATTAGCATGAGAGAGGAAAACCAAATAAAATATCATTGCAGTAACTATATGCCTCACTCACTAGAGAAAGTGGAAATTTATTTTGCTCTGAGAAGAGCTTTTAAAGTCTGGTCACATTTTGGGGTAGCTAATAAGTGACTATTAAAATATCCCAGGTCCAAAACTGGTGAACCAAGCACAGACTATTCATCCTGTCATTGCTCTTGTGGGGTATGGCTTGAAGAGAGGTGGCACTGTCACCCTGCCCTCTCTACACCACCACCCTGGCTGCCTCTTCAGCTACACCTACAGCTGATCCTTTTTCCATGTGTCTAATTCCCCCCCTCTGAGGGCAACAGGGAAGTTTGTTTTGCTGTTTCCTGGTGGGGTGGAGGAGAAGACACACCACAGAGCAAATACCAGCATGTGCCAATATCCAGCATCCAACTAAACAAGTAGAGATAAAGCGTTCCAGTTCAAGCAGTGCTGCAGCTCAGTTGGCTTATGCTTCTACTGGAAATAATTTAGATATTTGCTTATATAGAGCTGCTGTAGCCAGGATCACTCTTACCACCTTTGTTAAACTCCATAGTGAGCTGAACCAAGATGGAAAATAGTCTGAAAGGAAGGAATGTTTGCTGGTTCTCTCCCTTTTCTTGTCTGCTGCTGTAAATAGAAGGGGACAGACCCTCCTGGAGGTATGTCCCACTCTGTGCAGAACCCCTGCAGGCACTACCACGATTTGCTGATGTTATTAAGGGGTGGGGGGAAGAAGGGGAGGGATTGACTTTTGTCTTGTCAAACTCACACTTGGTGCTGTTCACACTTGACACAGCAAAGGGTCACCTCGCTGCACAGGTTGTCACAGCCCCTGGGACATTCCACCTC
>NW_015094011.1:0-1599 GCF_001431845.1 Calidris pugnax
TAAAAGAGAATACCTGAAATCACCTTCAGTGATTACCAGGCTTGCCTTATGTAGATCTCTTTATTTTGCACTGAAAAGAACAGTTAGCATTCACAGGGACAGCCTCATCAGAAAGGCAGTAACGAGCCTCTTGGTGCCAAACCAAGACTAATTCATGCGTGTGCAGAATAGCAGCTCATACAATAACCACAGACAAATTAGGCATGTCAAGACACACGGGTCTTTTTTCAGTACCATTCTGATAGTTAAAAAAAAGCATCTAGTTGTACAAGTTCACCATCGTTTGGCCACTTACAGGTACTTACAGATAAAGCTGAGTCAGCCGCATTCCCAGCTTTGTTGGCTGCTTCCTCTGCTGCTTTGATGGCATTAATAATATTGTCATAGGCAGTTGAAGCTTCCACAGCACAGCCTACCAACTCATCCTTCCTGGCACTGTTCTTTATTCTGCAGGGAAAGGGTGAGATATGCAGCCTTCTGCAAAGACTACAGACTTTGAGAAGTATTCTGAATCCACCTGAACTCAGTATTTTCCAATTAATGCCAATACAGAAAAGGTTTTTTGGTTAGATCCATAATTTCATTCTGCAAAAAATATCAAACTTCGAGGCAGACCAATATGAAAAGATTCTTCAGAAGATGGGATGAGTTCAGGTGCTTGGACAAGCACAACTGTGGGCCTCCAAAGCAGTCATTAAATGATTAAGATTGTGAGAACTCACTAAGGTCTATAAGCCACCTCTATCAAAGCCCCTCGACAAGATTTCAGTTCAGAGGACTGCAGCTTCTAGATGATTTCTAGCTGGCCCAGCATCCTACAGGAGCAGAAGATGGAGCACAAGATGGAGGAACTACACGACCTTTGAGCTTTTCCCCAAGAACCAGCGCAGCAGCTCTGGCATCAGAAACATCAGACAAAATCTATTCTACCCACCTCTCATGAACTACACAACTGCCCAATATTAGGTGCCTCGTACTTGTGAGAACACTGCCATCTTAGTTGAAAAAAATCATACAGAAAACTAACAAAAAGTTTTGTTTTTTTTTAAACCAAGCATTTTCCAGTTGAATTAGGTATTTTAGAATTAAACTTTTTGAAAGTTTGTAGTTGGCGTAATGACAAAATGCAATCAGTTTGCACAGTAAAATAAAATAACCAGGGTTTCACTTTTTTTCCATTTTGTTCTAATGTACCATAGGAGGCCTCCAAAACCTCACTCATCATTCCAAGTTAAAGTACAAGTAATGGAGAGAGAAACAGTTGATTCATATCAAGTTTCTCATAGTTCTGCCTGCCTAGAAGATTCCTCAAAAAACAAGAAAACTATAGGAATTCTTTTCCTCACTGATGCTAAACAGGTATGTCTGAAGACTCTGCCAAGACATTTCTTCCAATTACTTGCCCCAATTCATTCACATCATAAAGGTATTCCTGAGTATGAGTATACAGAAAATAACGATACAAAAAAGATATTCTAAATATCTTCCCACTCTGTACATGAGGATTTTCTCCCATTAGTAAGAAGTTAATGAAGTGTTAATGCACTAATATAAAGCCATATTATGGGAGTCCCCACTTCTGGGGGAAAAAAAAAAAAA
>NW_015094012.1:0-1600 GCF_001431845.1 Calidris pugnax
AAGTATTCATTACAGATTTTAGGTCACTTATAGCCTTTTGAAGGGTCTCCTATATCAAAAAAACCCCTCGTGGTTACTGGATTACAGTATAATAATTATGCATTCTTAATTTGTGCTACTACTTACTAGGTCTGCCGCATGCTCAACAAAAATCCTGTTTCCAAATTTGATCTTCTGTATGATTTCAGCCGGAACGTCTGCCCGCAGCGTGGGCTGTTGGTCTATGAGTTGCTGCAGACGTTTACTCGGGAACACGTCTTCTGTGCAAATGTAGACAGCTCCTGGAATCAAGGAAACCACCTCCGTGATCACAACAGGGCTCTCACACCCGTGGTGTAAGAGCACAAACACCACAAAACACCACAAAAATAACATAATGCAGCCTGCACTAGATGTATGGAACTAAAAAATCATGTTACTTTTTCTTGCAGCCATAACAAATCAATGATGAACAGCAAAAAGACAGTCCTGTGACTTTCTTGTAGCTGCCAGGTCCTTTTTTTTTTTTTTCGGGTGCCTGCTGACACGATTGGATTTGTGTGTCCACCAGGTGACACTCGTTTTGCACAGCTGTGGAACACCTGACGTGGGTGATGACCAGCATCATAACTTCTCCAGCCCACAACAAGAGCAATACTGCACAGTTTGCCTGGTTTGCTCAAAAATTCCAAACACAGCACTGTACGATGAAAAAAATGAACTATCCTAAGTCAAAACCAGTAGAACTAGTTATTGTGACTAATTTCACTCACTGTTTTTACCTTCCTTGTTTTTAAATTTACATATGAAGGGATACTTATTGCCACAATTTGTAAGCCAGTTTAAAGAGGATCACTCATCCAATCTCAGCCCAATTAGCTCTTCTAGAAAATGGCAGATTAGATAAAAAGCATTACACTTCAATCACATTACTGTGAGTAAATTTCTTTATAAAAAAAAAATAAATTGTTACTGTTACTGCAGAACTAGCCAGAATTAATCAGCTCATACTGATAGGGTTATATCTAAGGATTAAGTCCAGTCACTAAAGTGGCTGAAGCCGCTGACAGAGCTTGGCAGCTGATGGGTTTGGCAACGAGACATCCTGAACATTTCCACCCCAATGGCCCATCCCTAAGCTGGCTCTCCAGGGAGCAGAAAATCCCATTTCCAGATGCAACTACCAAATCCTCTATATATTCCACTGAAAAAAAAATATAAAATGAAACCATATCCAGTAGCAGAAACTGAAAGATCTAAGGACTGGATCAAGTTAAAATTAATGGTTACTTTATCAATAAAAATACTTTTCTGATGGACACCTGTATAACACAGAGTAGTGAATGCTGAGAATCTTCTACATAAGACAAAGATGAGCCTAAGCCTAATTTCCTTTAGGACTAAACAGCTTAATTCCCCAACCCCACCACAAATTCTACTTCATATGTGAAACATTTTTAAAAATTAAATTATTTTTCCAATACACAGTCTTATCTTTAAATACCCAACTATCAGGTAAAGCAAAAAAAAAATTTATCCATGCCCACTAATTTTAAAAATTATCTTTCATGGGTGAGAATTAAAGGCCTTCCTCAATTATTAACACATGGAAAAATACTTC
>NW_015094013.1:0-1608 GCF_001431845.1 Calidris pugnax
GGGGGTGTTTGCCCCCTTGGCAGATGCCAGTGCTGAGCCCCGATGAACTTGTGCCAAGGATGGAGCCCTCCAGCACCCGCTGCCCTGGTGAGCGGTTCCACGTGCCTCAGTTTACCCGCTCCACAGCCCCCCTGGGCGCCCTGCCCCGCTCCTCTGCTGGCTGGGGGGGAAATTCCAGCTGCTCGGAAGGGCCGGGGGTCAGGGTCCGGCCACACACTCCCCCCGTTCCCAGGGAAAAGCCGTTTCCGTGGAAAATTCCCAGCCCGTGGGTGCGGGGCCAGGTTTTCAGCTCGTGCAGCCCTCGGCCCCACGGCGGGTCAGCGTTTTCCAGCCCCTGGGAAGAGCCTGCGTGAGAACCGGCTCCTTCCCACGCCTGCCCGCTCCATCCCACCGCTGCTCCGGGCTGAGAGCCGGGGCCACGCTCGGACCCCCAGGGACCCCCCAGGCAGAGCAGCCCCGTGGGGGTACCAGTGCCCATGGGGGTACCAGTGCCCCCACAGGACCCTCCAGCCCCGTTATCCAGCCGCGGAGAGTCCAGGGCTGGGATCGGAGCCACCCCAGGATGATGACAGATGTCCCCTTCCTGGGACAAAGCCCACAGCAGGACGCAGTGGCCGAGCGCTTGGCTCCAGCGTCGCACCCCCAGGACACACCGAGTGCGCTGCCGGCCCCGCGGGCACTGATCCTGCTGCAGCCCCCACGTGGGCTTGTGCGGCTCCAGGGGATGCCTGGGTCCCCAGGGGCCCAGTTTGGTGCTGGGATGTACTGGGAGATGAAAAGACCATGGTGGTGGTGGGGTGGCCGGGGTGCAGGCTGGTCTGGCCTGCCCCAGGCAGGGTTTGAACCCCGTTTCCCCCAGGGCAGAGGGGGAAGGTGCTGCCGGTGAGGCCGCAGTGCCGGGGCGGATGTGAGAGGCGATGGGGGACCCCCGGCAGGAAAGGCTGAGCCCAGAGATAGGGCCAGAGCCCCCGGCACCGCGCGCCCTGCGGATGGGATGGGGCAGCAGGCGCGGGCGATGCTGTTGTCCACAGGAAATCCTGCCCCATCCCCCGTTTCCAAGCCCCCTGGTGACCGGCAGCCCTGAATTATCCCCCTCTTATCCAGTTTCCACAGGGACCCACTCACTGTGGGACGGCTGGACACGCTTCTGTGGGGCTGCTTCCTCTCCCCTGCACCTACATCAGCCCAGTACCTCCCAGTTTCCACCAGCAGATGGGAGGAGGTTTGGCTTTTCCTTCTGCTCCTGGGGTGCTGTGCCCCCCAAAGCCATCTTGAGCCCCTCTGAGCACAGGGATGCTCTGGGGCAGGCTCCCAGAGGGGGATCTGGGGCTGGACCAGGCCGTGGTGACCAAACCCAGCCCGGTGGCATCAGGGCAACCCCAGGGAAGGCTCAGTCTGGGGGAGCAGCCCTGCCAGCAGAGTGGGGGCAGGGGACAGAGAGGGTGTAATCACCCCCCAGGAGATGTGAGGGGCCCTTGTTTCACAGGAGCAGACCAAGGGCTGAGTCCGGAGGCAGAGCGAGGGGCTGGGGCAGGGGACAGGGAGCACTAAAATCCTGTCAGAGCACGAGCAGCCAATGAGATCACAGAATCCTCTAGGTTGGAAGGG
>NW_015094014.1:0-1604 GCF_001431845.1 Calidris pugnax
ATATAATACATGTGGCTATGCCCACACACAAACTCAAAACAATTTTCTAACAAAAACTAACTTTCATGTGCTTACATATGATTGTATACCTGGGGGAATGGTTTGGCTGCTGATCATTTTGGTTTGTTCTGTTTTGTTTTGCCAACAGTCAACAGTGGAAGATGTAAGTACCTAAAGTAGCTTGTGCAATGTATTGTATGTGTTTGTTAAGTGTTTTGTCTGTGTGTGTGTTAAATTTTGTGAATATTTAGCATATTTTTAGTGTAAGGGAAAAATGCGTAGAATGTTTTTCTAAAGCAGCTGTGAGGATGTGGATTATTTTAACCATCTTTCAAATAGATGCTGTTCTTGGCTTTGTGTTTTTAAAGGGCTATTAGGAGGCACTCAGCTGCAGCTAACATTCAGAGGCACAAATCCAACCATAGCGAATTGCAACTGAAGATGAAAGCTGGGCTCTGAGAGACTCTCTGTAGAATGTATTGTGAAATCTGAGTGTTTACAGAGATCTCAAACACTGCAGATGGATCCCCACGCCCAGGACCTGGCCTGTGTTGAGTTTAGCTGCTTTGTTTTGCCCAGACTCTGCGAGGTGCTTTGTAAAGTTATTTCACGGGTGCTAACTCCTTTCTGAAGCAAGAAATATCCACGCAGCTGGTAGTGTAAGAGGCACTGTGGGAAATCAGAAATTCTTTGTAGAAGAGAAAGGTAAAAATTATGGTGGTTTTGAGTATCTGTATTTCCAACTGTGTTTAGGTCTTGTTGCTTTGCAAATTGTCATTTGATTGATTGCCTCCAGCTTACTTAAAGTTCCCTCTGAGTTTCAGTTGATATAGTGCTTACTTTTTCCTCCCCTAATCCTTTGTGTCGCTGCTGAATGTTGTCAGGTAATATCTCAGATGAGTATCTCATCACAAATTATGAAATGCTGGCAACATGTGTGAGTGGGATATGGAAGCTGCCCTTGAAGGGGTCTTTTCAAGCAAACTGTAAATGTACAAAATTTAAAGATAAAATCATAATGGGGCCAGACCGTTGATTAGCGTAAATCTGCTTACAATTGCTGACGTAAATGGGACATTGTTTTACATCAGCTGAGAATGCTGCTAGTGAAATTAAAAGAAAATAAAGGGTTTAGGGGGCTAGTGATGCTGGTTTCTTAATGTAAACACAAACTTTCACCCAAGACCACATTGTTGTTAATATGTAACTCTGCAGTGCCAGAGGGGTCAGGCTATTCCAGACACTGTGACATTGTGGTACCCCCTACAAACAAAATAGGAGCACAACCATGTACTCTTTAATTAAATCCTGGATCAGATCTTCCACTGGGGTGGTTTGGCATAACTGTGTGTACTTCAAAAGAACTAGATTGATTCATAGTGGCCGAGTGCTTGGTCTGTTATAAATGTATACTTCTGTATATTGAAATTCTAATAATTTATATTAATAATTTATAATTATTATCATAATTTAACATTGGTCAGACAGGAGTTCTAAACTCTAGGAGGTAGTAACTTGAAGACTGTTCCAAAAAAACCAAAAAAGAGAACAGCACAGTCAGATTTATTAGAAGAATGGTGTATAGGGTAGGGTGGTGGTTTTTT
>NW_015094015.1:0-1597 GCF_001431845.1 Calidris pugnax
AAACACAAAATAGGAAACACAAAAGGATACTTCTTTTGCATTGTTTAGAACTGCAAATACTGCATGGGCTTAAGACACTTTTCACATTAGCATAATGTCCACATTTGTATTTGGAACCCAAGTAAGGAAATGGCATTCAACGAAGAAAAGATCTGGCAATGTTAATTAATGATTACGTGAACAGGAAAAGCAGGCATCAGTGCTTTTACAGAAAATGTTCACTGGGCACAGGAAGAATACAGAAACATTACCCAGACATTCAGAAATGTAATAAAGCCAAAGCTCAGCTGGACTTGGAAATGAAGAACTGATACAAAGGGCCAAAATGTGTTTTCTACATTTACAGCTGAAGCAGAAGTAAGCCTAAAGAATATTATATTCTCATACAAAAAGAGGTGGAAGAACTCATGACAATGGACCCAGAAAAGGGTGAGGCGATCAGCACCTTCTTTGCTTCTGTCTTTAGCAGCAGCTTTTGATCTCAAGTGTTTCAGGTTTATGTTGCCTACTGGCAGAGTCCGAAGGATTACAGTGCTATTTGTGATATTAGAAGATGAATTCAGGGATAACTCAAGCAAACTGGATCAGCACAGGTCCATGGGACTGCATACTAAGGGTACCAAGGGAACTGGTCAATTTAATTAGCAGGCTACTCTGTCATCTTTGACAGGTCATGAAAGACTTTCCCAATTGCATGAAAATAAATGTTATGCCCATTTTTCAGAACTCAGAATATTTCAGAAAATCACTCTACCTTATCCCTCTCAAAACTAATCTCTTCAGGCTTTGATGATGAAATTTGAAAGAGATACAAAATGCTTGCACCAGAACCGATAAAAAGTGTATGACATAATTACTTCTAGTCATTCACAGATTACTTAGATACTGTTTTCCAGGACTGACTGAAAACTGATCCATTTGGGTATGATAAATATTAGTAGACCGCTAGAGCTATCTTACCTCAGCTGAAAAATAGATGAAGGATTCTGAAATTAAATCCTGTTTCTCTGTGGTTTCATACCATTTTGATAAACTATTTAGGAATCAGCAGTTGTTATGCAGCAAGTAAAAGGCAAAAGTATTTTTTTTCCCCTGTTAGTTTCAAGATACTCCTGACAGAAACACTAAAATTTCAAAAACATGACTATAGTCATACAGTCTGATGTTAAAGTGGGACAGCATGATAAGCAAAAGGAAGGGCTTCTAGAAGCACCTAAGTAGTGAAAGGTAGACAGTGAAATTGTTAACCCATTACTGACTGGGGCAGGGGCCCTTCTTTACCTCAGTCTTTACCAGTAAGAACGCTCTTCTGGAATCCTATGTCCCAGAGACATCCTTGATGGGGTGCAACAACGAGAGCTGAGGGAAACTGGCTGATGTCATTGTGAAGTCACTCTCCATAATCCTTGACTGATCGTGGCAATTGAGAGATTTGCCTGAGGACTGAAGGAAAGCCAAATTCACTCCTGTCTTGAAGAAGGGCAAGAAAGAGGACTCGGGGAACTACAGGATGGTCAGCCTCAGCTTAGTCCCTGGGAAGGTGGTGGAGCAGCCATGGAATGATTTTCCATCCTGGAAACCATTTCCAGGCACATGA
>NW_015094016.1:0-1604 GCF_001431845.1 Calidris pugnax
AAAAAAACCCCAACCAAAAAAAACCCCACACCAAACAAACAAAAAAGATGACTCCTAATAATTAAGTATGCTGCATTGTTCTACATCAGCTATGGCAGTTAAGTAAGGGAGCAAGTCAGAAATGTGACTTTTCTGATTGTGACCAGAAAAGTCACAATCCCCAATACTAGCAAAAGTTCCAAGACAGTGGAGTTGGCTGGAAAGAAACTAGTATTCCTAGACAGCTATTACAGTAGAAACATTCAAAATATTTAAAGGGTCTTAGCAACCGGGGTTATATTCACAAAGAATTGAAAATCTGTGCACGTCTCAACACAGCACCTTTCACTGAAGGCAAGAATAAGCAAGCAAGGCCCAGCACAGAAAATAGTAGAAATAGCCTGGGAAGTTGCGAGGATCCATAACAGAGAGCTATAACTGTCTGTCACAGACAGTAAAAATGACCATACAGGGAACATCAACAAAATGAAGGTCTACACCACAAAACATAATACTCTCCCATTTCTTCAAGATCTTTTTGCTTATAGTAACCAGGAGGATGAAGAGATGATAACTGTTGACTGAGAAAAGATCCTGCAGATCAAGAGGTGAGAAAAGGGGATTGGAAATGGAAAACAGAAAAAAAAAAGAAAAAAGTTCAATAAACAGTATTTTCTCCTGCTGCTGATGTAATCAGACACACAAGCTCTTCTGCAAAAGAACAGGAAGAATTTCTATCTATCATGACACGTGGATCTCCCATTTCCCAATGCAATTGTCAATGTTGAGGCAAGTGATGACAACAACATAGGTGATCTCAGATGGCAAAAGTACTCTACAAAGCTACAAAATGTTTTATCATCCTGAATGACTGATGCAGCTCTCTCATGCAGCTTCATGCAGACATAGATCTATTGATAGACTACAAAGCAGAGGAAAAATATTCCTAGAATCTTTTTTCCTCTCAGGCTTTCCTCACCTGAGTGATGGAAATTCTGATGTAATGGATAGAATTCACTGCTCTTCTTTTTATTTTCAGGGTTCAAAATGCCTGAAAATCCTTGGGAAAGAAGAGTCCCTTGAAAAATGCTGTATTCATAGAATTATGCTTTGATGAGTTTCTCCTAAGGCCTGTACGGACCATGAATCTGTGGAATGAAATATGCCTACAGGAGACAGTCAAGGTAGCCCTCTAAAAAACAGAATGGGATATGCCACTTACAGTATTCTTTAGCTAATTCACATATGGTACCTAAAAGACAGACACAGTTTGGCAGACAAAAAATGATGTGATGTTCTGATATTCTCGTTTCCCAGTTCAGAAATAAAACCCAGAGATTTAGCTAGCAGATATCTCTGGAGACACATGGCTTCAAGCTACAACAAATAGTCTTTGTCCTCTCTTTGTCAAGCACTGTAGGCACCTAGAGATGATGTTCTCTTGCAGGATGAGAACAGATTGAAAGCATTTACCAAGAAAATTCAAATTAGAGTGGAGGGGCAACACAACAAAACCATTGCCTTCTCTACAAACTCATAAGGAGAAAAAAAAGAGAAATTTAGTCCCCACTTTCTCTTCCCAAAGCACACAAAGCAGGAGAAACTAGAAATAAGATTTTTTTTTT
>NW_015094017.1:0-1604 GCF_001431845.1 Calidris pugnax
CTCTCTCTTTCTGGACTTGTTATCACCTAGATGTAAAAAGTTAGGAAGGAGGTCTGAGAGGACCCAGGGACCAGGAATTACAGGACCACTGTGGGTGGATTTTTTTTCAGTTTATTTGATTCTTTTGGAAAGGTAGAGACAAAGGAGTGAGCAGGGCTGTGTCAGCCTCAGATCTAAGTACAGAGTCCATGGCAATTGCAATTAAGGAATGGAGTTTAGGATTGTACCTGCCAATGGTTGACAGGTCTGGGCCAGCCATTGACTGAAGAGGACTGAAAAGACTAATCAGTCATTGTTGTAGAGTGCAGGAGATTGCAACCACCTTTATAAAATACTTCCACAAAACTTCTATAAGGTAAGAGTATGGCTAACAATGCAGATAATTTTCAACAGAAGGCTGTTGTTGTTGAGGTGTCCTTCGTACATTCTATGAAGTATGAAGTCTTACATCTTCCATATTTTGAGCTGCAATTAGAGCTAATGGAATTTTTTTAACTGATCAGCCTTTAAAACCTCATCAGGTTAATGTGATTGGTGTACTTGGTATGTGCATTTCATCTACATTTTTGTCATCTGCCAAAATGTAATGAACTGGGATGTTATGTTATAACTTCCTAGATAAATTATCATCATTTTAGTTATCATTATGGTAATATTGCTAATGTCTGGGGCAAATTGTTTTGACTTTGGGGGTGGGGGAGATTTGGGCTTTGGGAATTAGTGATTGAGTCCCACTTGTTGCAAAGTGAAGATAAAAGGGAAAATGGAATATTTTTACTTTCTACTTTTTGAAAAATATTGCTGGTATAGGCCTGAAACTGAGCAAATGGAGGAGTTAGTTCTAGTTAATGGAGCAAAGTTGCTCCCTTGCCTTGAGCTTCTTATTGTAAGATCTCTTTGAAGGAAGCAGCAGGAGCTTTGCTAGACTTCCCATAAAACAAAAAGGACTACACAGGCAGCTGCACTTGGATAAGTAGTTGGCTGTTCATCAATCAAAATCTGACTGTTTTATTACCAGTGAGTTAGGTGGGTGGATGCTGGCAATAAGCAGGACATAAAGCGCCTGTAACCCATGAGATGTCTTCAGCTGCCTGAACTGAGTTCAGATGATGCTTTTATAAGCATTGTAACAGTCAATTTGTTATGGAGATCTTATTGTATGCAGTGATACCCTTTAGAAATGATGGTACTGGCCACCATAAAACACCAAGATGTGGCTGTGTAACTCAGGAGAACTCACTGTTGTAGCAGCTGTTGTTAGGTCATACGTCCTTTAATCATTCTTAACTAAGAAAATAACCCTCAAAAAAAGTAGAAGAATGTTTCAAGAGCATTGAAATTCCCATTCAGATGTGATTTTTGAGGATTAGGAAGTTGGAAGAAAATGCAGACTGAATATGGATTTTTCAGTAAGAGGAAAAGCAGTATTTGTTCTTTGAGTGACATAATAACGGACTGGAACAATTTAAATCAGAAAAAAAGCTGACAACATACTTGATATACAGGGCACACTGCAGAGGGGCCATCTATTTACCTGAAGTAGCTGAATTGTTATACACCTTAGGTTTTGGGGTTCTGTTTGTTTGTTTATTTTTAAATTAGTA
>NW_015094018.1:0-1592 GCF_001431845.1 Calidris pugnax
TCTCAGCTCTTCTCAGAGGCAGGAACTCCACTCCTGAAGCTCTGTCCACACACTCAGAGCAGGGAGACATGCCTTAGATCCAAATTAAGTGAATTCTGTCATAAAGAGAACAAACTTTTATCTGTCAGTGCATCATTGATTCACCCACATGGCATTTCAACAAGGTAGAAAAAGAGCTGTTTGTGCCTGTATCACAAGCCTTCAGGGTGCTGGAAGGAGGCATTATGCGAGCAATCACTACAGTATCTCAAAGAGCTTTCAAAGCATCCATAAAGGAGGGTGATTTAAAAAAGAAGAGTGGAGGTTAGAGGGTGATCTCCCAAAATATCTAGTTTTCCAGAAAAGGTCAAGCTTTTGTAACTTCTGAATGAGCTCTGTCTAGTTCCCTGTTCCTGACCTTGCTGCTCTGTCCCATGGATTTATGGCAGTTTACCAAGGGCTCGATCACTCTGATGCCAAAGCAAAAATGTTCCCCAGTTCCCCATAAGCCCGTGCAGAGCAAAGCAATGCTCTCGTTGTCTGGGAAACTGAGCCTTCCCTTTGGCATTTCTCAGAGCACACAGACTTCTCGTGGATCACACCTGAAGAACGTGAGCCATTAACAAGCAGCTCTGCAATAGCTTCTTGTGAATGACAGACTCAACCAAAAGGTTTCTTTAAAGTTCTGGTTTGATGTGGAGAAGGCACGTTCTCCTCCAGCACTGAAGGTGCTGGCTGCGTCTCTGCAGCTGTCGCTAACTGCCTTCAAGAAGTGATCTTGAGCTCTGATGTATCAATAATAGAATCAGAGAATACTGAGAACAGCCGGTTAGAAAACAAGTCCCAAAAGCGTTCACATTAGCAAAGTGAAAAACACAAGATGTTTTACTCAAGGGGACACTTGACTTCACAGAAACATGCACTCTTAAGAGCATTTTTCTTACCTGTTCTTTCCTACTATTCCTGGCTATTTCTGTGAGTTTTATCAATGGAGTTATCCTATAGCTACCATTCAAAATCTCCATAATAGAATTAGTGTTTAAGTGAGGGAAAATTGACCACGATCTGTGTCCTTATCTTCCAATTTATGCATGCAAGTGCACAGAAAAAGGAAATGCTTTCTTTTCCTGAAATACTGTTAGATACTTGCATTTATCCTACGCAAATTTTTAACTGAAAAAAAGCTGCTTACAAGGAGGTTTTCCATAATCAGCATTTTCTGCTTGTTTAAGCACACCCCTTCAGCCCCCACCCCAAACCTACAACATATTCTTTCTAACACCCAGATACCTCGGATCTTCACAAGGTCATGCACAGTGAATGGTTTGGACTGTCTTTGTGGTGGAAAATTGCTGGAGGACTCTTTACGTGGTGACTGTCTCACCAGCAGCATTTCTCCGAGCTGAACAAACCCTGCTCCTCTGAGCCCAGCCAAGGTGCCTGCAGCTGCTTTTGGCAGTGGCTCTGCTGCCACTGTGTCTCAGCACTTCAAAGCGTGCCAGAAGGGACTTACCATTGGCAGAAGCCACAATGCAGGAACATGCTCCTCACTCCATGGAAATTCAGGAGACAGTGGTGATCTCTTTTCCTCTCTGTCATTTCCCTGGAAACCA
>NW_015094019.1:0-1617 GCF_001431845.1 Calidris pugnax
TTGTTTCAGTGACTCAGGCAGCGAAAGCAAGTCTGGGAGGTTGTGGAGCTGCTGCTGGGACAGCTGCACTTGGGGGGCTGAGGAGGAGAGGGGTGGGGGGAGCAGTTGGGGCTGTTGGGTTCTATGGGAGTTGGGGGGGTTCAGGGGAGGTCAGGGGACAAAATGGGGGAAGAGAAACCTTTTAAGGGCTGTAATATCCGAACAGGATTGGTGGGGGTGTAACATGGGCTCTGATTCTGTCTCCCCCGCCAGCATCTGCTCTGTCCCCAGTGGAGATGAGCAGCAGGGGTGGAGCACCCGGAACCCAGCTCAGCACCCATGGGACCCCCTGTTTCCTAAACTCTTTGAACACCCCACCCAGGAGGAGCCAACAGCCCCGTTGGGCTGTGACATCCCGAGGCACCCCGCCTGAGCGTTGCTCCCCATGGGCTGCGACTTCTTCTTATGCAGGGCACATTTCGGCTGCAGTATAAATGATATCCATGGGTCTGGCACCACTGTATCCTGGTTTCCACTGGATTCACATCTCGTCATGACCACTTTCAAGAAATTCGGCTAAGTCTGGAGTGAGAGCTCATCCTTTTACTAGACGTCAATGAAACACTGCAGGAGAGGTTGTGGGTTGATGGGCTCTACAGCAGATCTGGTGCCTGCAGCTGGCATGCTGCCTGGCTGCCTGAAGCTGTGGGGTGCTGGTGGAGGGGGGGATGTGGGGATGTGGGGATGTGGGGACAGACCCATTTTCAATGTCTCTGTCCCCCAGCCAAGAGCAGACCCTCCACCAGCACCCTGCAGCTGCATGTAGGAGCTGGAGCTGTGGATGATGAGGAAAAACCTGGCCAGATGTGTATTTTTGGAGCTGAGAACACCCCAGACACCGAGATCACCCCTGTTACAGGTTTCTCCTCGAATCGCCCTCCCATTTTCACAACACCCAGGACTGCCCAGGGCAAGCTGGTGAAGATGAGGCCATGGAGGTTTGGGTGGGTGCTGGGGCGTCACTCAGCTTCTGCAGCTCCTAATAAAGATGGGTGAGGGATGGGGGCAGGTTTGGGGACCCCAGGATTGTCACGGGCTTAACTCTCCCCGAGGCAGGGACTGTCCAGCAAAGCACCAAGAAGCCCAGGAGGTGGCAGAGATATGGTACATCCTGGTGCCACCAATCGTTGCCCACACCAGAGCTCTGGGCGCTGCAAAGGGACCTTGGCATTGCGGTCCCGGAGCCGGAGGGATGTGGCAGGGACACAACAGACCCACCCCAGGGCTCTGGGAGCTCCAAGGGGACCCTGAGACTGTGCTGAGGACCCCAGGACTGTGCTGAGGATCCCAGGACCCAGGGAAGGGGCTGGCAGGGACCCCCACGGCTGGCAGCACGGGTGGCTCAGGGGGACGGAGGCAGGTGGGACGATGCAGAGGGCCCAAGGTGATGATGCGAGGACCACCCTGCTGCCAGCCGTGTGGGTCGGGGAGCGGGATGCCGGTGGCGGGGGGTGGGAGGCCGGGCCCGGGCGGTCTCCAGGCAGTGTCCGAGCCCCGCTCCCGGCTGGGATGCGGGATGGCAGCGCCGTGTTTGCGAAGAGTTAAGGAGGCGGAAGAGGCAGGAAGCGGCCCGAGCCG
>NW_015094020.1:0-1609 GCF_001431845.1 Calidris pugnax
CTCTGTACTTGGAGATGCTCAGAACTTCAGTGGACAGACAAGCTAAGTAACCTGTTGCAGCTGCACCTACTTTGAGTAGGGGTTTGGACTAGATGACCCCTGGAGGTCCACCCTACATGGTTTGTTGATGCTATGATGAAGAACAGGGAAAGAGAAGAATTCAAGTGATTGAGGTACAAGGAGCTCACTTGTCCTCATCTGGTGAAAACAGGTAACTTTTGTACAAGTGCCTTTTTTCTAAATTCATTTTTTATAGATTGTCACTTATTATATTAAAGGGTCCTCCATTTTCCTAACACCAGGATGTCAAGATTTCCACAAATATACTTTTCTTGAAAACAGTGGTACGCATTCAGAGTATGTCTGATCCAAAATACTCATAAAATGTTTAAGAAACGCAAGGTTACTCATGCGTCATTCACGTGAGTGGTTTTGTGGCTACAGTTTGCAAGAGACAAGTCCATTACTGTAACATGGGGTTTCATAGATATTAATAGATCCAAAAATTGCAGCTGAGCTGCCTGTAACGACTACTGGGTAATTTTTTTATTTGATTGTTCTATTTTATATACATTATTTCTTTGTAAAAATAAAGCTTTTTGAAATGTTTCACAAATGTAATAATGCAGTAGTTTGAACAAGTGAGACTCCCTGATTTTTTTCATCTCTACGAACACCACACTTGCAGTCATTTTTACGAGTGAGTTCAGCCGCTGTGTTATTTACAGACCAGTAAGTAGTGGTGTATTCAGAGAGCACTGGAAAAAAAATGGCTTTTAAAATGGTTCTAGGTCAAGTACATTTGACATTTAACTTTTGTTATGTCCAGATGTGATAGAGATGCTCCACCAACTTTAGAAGGGTAATTGTATTTTTAAAATTTATTTATAACTATTTTATTTTTGGAATATATGTTTTATTCATCAGTGGTTTTTGCATTAGTCACAAATGAATTGGTACAATAGCATAGGCAGAACATTGGCTGGGTTGATACTATTTGCATATTGTAGATATTTTTCATTTCTTTAATATTATGATAGAGGGAGTCTTCCAAGAATTTTTGGCACATTTCCTGTGTTGCCAAATGCTGCAGTTGTATTTTAAGTTCATGGATTGAACTTGATTTCAAATATAACTTCCTCAGATTCATAATGGCAAATTCAAATTCCCCATTATTTTTAAACTTTTAGCATTATCATGACTAGGATATTGAAATTAAGCTGTTGGTTTTGAAGGACAGTTATATACATATATATTGTGGTCACACAAATCTTTGTAAACCTATTTTATTTTGCAGTATTTTGAGAGTTTCTTAATGGAACATTTTGTACCTTCAAGAGGATGCTTCAAATTTGCTTTTCTATATTTTCTTTTATATTATAATCTGGTAGTCCTAGAGATATGAGATTATTTATGTTAACATAATTCCATTTGTTCACCCAGGAGTTTTAGTGCTCAGACATAAATATCACCTCAGGAGAGCTGTGACTTCTGCTATTCGTCACCTTCTCTCCCAGTACGATGTAGACAGTACGTTGTTTGAATATGCATGTAAGGGTTTTTGTGACACCTCAGAAAAATACACAGTTGATTGATTTTTCTATTTTTA
>NW_015094021.1:0-1584 GCF_001431845.1 Calidris pugnax
CCTTTCTCACTGGCCTTTCTGCATGAACTGCAAACCACTGCACCCTCTCGATCCCTATTTGCAGAGCTCCTGGTTGCCAGTGCTCCCTAAGGCTGTTTAAATCTCCCGTGGTTGCTTCTGGACTCTGCTGTTCCTCAGGTTTCCCAGGCTCCAGGAACCCTGCTGCTCACCTCGATCCAGCACTCAGCCACAGGATTCACCATCACTGCAGCTGCACGCCTCGCCGAATTTCCTTAGTATTCAAGAGCAGATAATTTATACTTCTCCCCAGCATAAAACTATTGAACAATTACAATTATTAATGCAAAAATAAATTGTGTAATTGTAAATCTAGCCTGTAACCAAAAACAATAATAAGTACAACATCATCTCTTTATTTGACCGTTAACAAATTGTAGCCTGAGGCCTCAACTAACAGCTCAATCAACTCAAAACTGTTTATTTAAGAAAAGCTGTTTTTCTTCCTGGTTCCTATAGACCTATTAACAGCACCCAGCTCAAGAGCATGTATCAGCCTTTGCAGATTGGCAGGCTGTTACAGGTTTACAGACAGCAAACAAGCTTTCCCAGAAATTGCATCTTCTGGCAATTCATAAGGGTCTTGTGCAAGTGATGAGACAACGATTTAACTCTGTTTAAATACACATGTGTGTTACTGAAGGGAGTTTCTAACTGCGCAAATGTACAGGTTGCTTTGCCAGTCTTGTAGACAGCAATATCCTATTTCACTATTTTAAGAAACTTCATATACATTCACACATAAAATGTGTACATCCCCCTCACACATACACCAGCTTGTTAAGTGCAAATGGCTAATGTTAGCCAACAGAGAGATAACTAAAGTCAAAGGAATTAAAGAATCCACTTGCAGGATCTCAGACACACCAACTACATACATTCATATTTACAGTTTAAGAAAAAAAAAAGCAGTCAATGAACATGTAACTAAACAGGTAGATAAATACTCCACTGTAGAGATACCTTTGCAGAGGCAGACTGAGACAGACCTTCTCACTAAAAAAAGAATTCCTAAAATTTATTATGTGTTATAAGCTCCTAGCAAAGTAAACGAAGATCCACCTCAGGCTTTTGCATGTTAGGGTACACCTCCAGCATTTATTTATAATTCTTAACGGCACTGTCTATCTCCAACACAAGGAACAAACAGGTGAATGACAGTGCAGGATAAAGACTATGGATGACTTTTCTGCTCACCTCTGGGCTTGCCTCCCTGTTTTCTTGCTTCCCTGCAAACATGTCTAAGTGGCTTGTCAACAAAAGATGTGGGAAATGCAAGTTTCCATAGAATCACAGAATGGTTCAGGAGATAATCTGGTTCCACTGCTCAAGCAGGGACACCTAAAGTTAAAGCTAGTCAGCAGTTCTATGAAAGCAGGAAATTTGAACTGAGCCTCCAAAACCCATTAGTAATAAGAGTAGAACAAATTTGACTTGCCTAAAAAAGACATTCATGATGTAGATACCTGCATGCAGTTACCCTTTTATTTTCTATACTCCACGCTGAAACTCCAACACAGATAATTATTGTTTTCTTATTTAAAACATCTTATAAAGCATGAGTTC
>NW_015094022.1:0-1613 GCF_001431845.1 Calidris pugnax
TTTTTTTTGGACCACCTTTTTGAGCAGGAAACTTTTCTCAAGGACAAGCTTTCCAGACAGCTGCAGGCTCTCCAGGAGAGAGATGGTGTCCTACTCCTCAGGTTGGTTCAAATGAGACTGGGAACCACTGCTTGTACCACTTCTGAAATTTCATAATATCTAATATAAAGGTACAAGGATCTAACCTGGGCCTGAACACATAATCTTGTCATTGAGCAACTGTGAAATAAACCTTATAAAAATAGCACGGGATGTGCATCTGCCTCCCAGGGCCATCATGGATCCCCAGTGTGTGCAGGAGCCATCAGCGTGCTCCAGAAAGCAAGCACAGCTCGTGTATGCACCAAGTCTCCTCCAAGACCTGTAGAAGTGTTTGTCTCAGATGTGAAGCCACATTTTCCAATTAGACCAGCTTGCTACGAGAAGATATTCCCTTACAAATCGTGCCTTGCCAGTTTCTTCAACGGGCACGTTTAAAGTTTCTTATCACATGAAGCTGACATGCCATTTAATGTTCTCCAAGCAAGTGACATCACTTTATGAAAAGCACGGGCCAAGAGGAGAGAAAAAGAGCAGAGGGGTTACTTCTAACCAAATTTTTCAAACACATGGATTTAAAAGACTGTCATAAATTAACGATCGTAAAATCCAGAGTACTGCTATAAACCTTCGGGTTAAACAAAACACTTGAGCAGACTCTACCTTAGTTGGCTTCGACCTATCTTTAGTTTTGGTATTACGTTTCGCTTCTCTCCCTAAACTGACAGCTGAAAAATTCTTCCTATATCCCTGTTGCGTCAGGAAACTGGCTTCAAGTGAGGGATGCCTGCCTGGCCAAAGCCTGCCCCAGGCGAAGGCAAGGACAGGGCTCGCAGCTCTTCTACCCCAGCAGGAGCCCTGCAATCCAGTTGGGTCACTGGGACACAGCCTAAGTCATGGGGAACAAGGGAACAACTGGTTTCAAAGTCGTTTTTCCTCTCTTTCTTCCCTTTGGCCCATGGACACGTGGGGAATATCAGCGTCTGCATGTGTTTCTGATTAAAGGAGCGTTTGGGATACCACGGCAGCAAGTGTGGAAAGGAAAATCCTGGATAGCTGAGCCAGCCACAAACACTTTCCAGCTAAAAGGCTGCCCTGTTCATCCTCCTTCCATGAAAATCCATCCACAGGCTCTCACCAGGGTTTGGAGCAGGAGGAAGAGGAGGAAGGGCACGCTGTGCTATGTATGGCAATCAGGGTGCTTAAAAGGAGACGGAAGAAATCCCATTAAAAGCACACAGTGCATCCATTAATTTGCCAGATTATCTTTATGGAGCTGGCAGTTCACTCGGTCCTCTCTCCTTCTCTTTGATTTCCAAAGAGCAAAGATTAATTTTGCACCCGGCGGTGAATAATACGGCCACCTGCTGATGTATCCCAAATCTGTAACTGTGAAACGTCCCGGAGATTAAAGGGAAAAAAAGCAGAGAGGGAAGGAGAGAGACGAACCTAAGAGGGATATTTCCAAGTGGGCTTTTTAGGACCTGCACAGTCCCCTAACATCCACAGGAAAACATCCAGGACCAGCAGATCTGGTAGTACCTGCAGGCTCCAGGCCCAGTTGGGCAGGAGAC
>NW_015094023.1:0-1605 GCF_001431845.1 Calidris pugnax
AAAAAAAAAAAAGGAAATCTAATGAGAAAGACTCAGGGACACAGTGTACAATGTCATAGAAAAGGTGGACAGCTTTGCTACGTGGAAATATCTAGACTGTTTTGATGAAGATGGGTATTCTGTTAGCTTACGAACATCTATAAATGTATTATAGCATGAAATAAGCAGGAAATTAAGTTTCTTGCCAAACAGCCAAACGTAAGTACAAGCAAAGCTTTCTCTCTTCAAAGAGAAAAGGTAGGCAAAAACCAGAAAAGCAGCAGCAAGGTGTGGATCAGGAAAAAATCCAGTTCTTTTACAAAGGCTTGAAAACTGTTTGTAGTTCTAAAGGTAGGGATGTCAAGCCACTTCTCAGCAGTGAGGGTCAAATACAGTTGACTGATGAAAAGAAAATCTTGGCATGAGCATTGTAGCAGTTTATTAAATGGTCTGTCATCTTTGATGAAGTGCTATAAGAAGCCTCAAGGCAGCAACTAGCAACCCTAGCAAATTTACACTCTCAAAGCTACCAAACTGATGTCACCAGGTGAGACAAAAGGCATCATGGGTACTCTTATAAAGGGATACATGGATGGTGGTCAGCAGATGGTCAAGTTGCTGGTACAGGTAATGATCAGTTCTTGGGAAGTTCAATGATGCAAACAATATCCCCCCCTTCACAAATCGGAGAAGTGACCATCCGTGCCTTGATAAACCATCATATTTCACTGTGCTCAACCTCTGCAAAAATCCTTGTGAGACCAGTAGGCAGCTGCCCAGTTAGGGAGCTTGTTGGAAAACTGTTTCTGAAGGGCAAAGGAGCTTTCAGTATGATTGGGACCTGACTGTTGCAATCCCTTTTTACAGCTGGGTAAAGTCAAGTAAAATACACAGCAAAAGAAAGACTTGCGCACAGCCTGTGTCAGATGAAAGCCTTTGAGGCTGTAAGTTATTAATATCTTTGGAAGTCTTTGCAAAACTCCTGATATCCAGACGGTTTTATGGCTTAGAGAGGAGGGTTTCTGATCATGGCAGATTACCACAACATTTCTCTGTCGGTGGTACCAAGTAAGGCTGTATTTCCCTCCTGCTTCCTTTATATCATAACTTCTGAAACAATATTTTTATGGAAGATGCACATTCAGTTACCAGATGGTGTTTTCACCATGCAGAGACCTGATGTGAAATCAACGGCTGTAGAGCAGCCGTCTTTACTGATGACTGTGCATTGTTCACCCACGCATGTTGGACTGCACGACATGTTATAGGCTTATAAGATCCAAATGCCAGTTATCTTAAAGTGATTATCAAGAGAATAAATTCTATCCTACACCTTCCCTTACTGAAAGCATGTGGAGCCAGTTGAGAGTGGGGACAACGCAGTAGTCAGGTCGTGCTACTCAGCAGAAAGCTGCCCCACAACACTGTGACCAATGGTGGAATGATGTAGAAGATTGCAGAAGCCAGCACAGTTTTGGGAGAGATTAAAGCAGTGTATCTGAATGAAAAAACCATACAATTTCAAATAAAGTAAAAGCATACTATGCAAATGTCATCACTATCATTCTCTGTGAAAAATTTACCATCACTGCATCAATCATATACATGCTTTCTTGTGTCCTTACT
>NW_015094024.1:0-1613 GCF_001431845.1 Calidris pugnax
TTTTTTTTTTTTTTTTTTAGATCAATGAATGTATTCCTTATTGTATACCTCTGCATTCTCATCAGTAAAGCACTAATAAATACTGTCCTGAAGTACGTCTGGCAGAGTGAACCGTTTCGTGATGAGCCATGGTATAATCAGAAAACAGAGCCAGAAAGGAAAAGAAATTTGGTATGGAAATAAATTAAAATACCAAAAAAGTTTCACTAAACAATTTACAAGAATCCTACTAGAAAAGTATATACAGCCTGCTTACTTACCAATCATAAATTGTTACTTTTTTTTGCTAACAACGGTGACAGTATATTTGCAGAAAGCTTGTAAGTTAAATTTTTACACCTAAGTTGTATGTGTCAGTTTAACTGATGAGAAAATACCTGTCTTAGTCTAGAAAGCCTCATGAAAGTGTTTTGGAGTTTCTTGTCATTGATGTGAATTACTAAAGAACTGATCTCTTGTAGAGAAATATAGGGCTGAAAGGAGTCATAATAGAAATGATATGATGGATATATTCAAAAGAATCTGAGATAAGGATCTCTGTAAAAATGCCCCTCAAAAGCTTAGTTTCATATAGCCCTGTAACGCTGCCATGAGCACTGGAGACCAGCAACAGTTGTCAGTGTGCAGTGTCCTTACGGGAGCAAGGACATAGTACAGAATGGACTCACAGATGATCCAAAGTAATGAAACGAACTCAGCAATACAGAAAGCTTAATCTTATTTCACCAAAACTTTCCTATCAAACTAGGGGAAAATTTCCTTCTTTACCCTAAATGCAGGATGAGCTCACACTAGCCAGGCATGTTCTATATTTCTTTTACCACCAGAAGTGCTATCTCAACCTGCTCAGTAGGTTGACTATACCTCCAGCCAGTCTCCACCAGTGCAAAAGTCAAGCCAAGTAATTTTGTTTGCCTTAAGACAAGGAAGGGAAACCCTTATTTATTAATAAAATGCTGCCTGTAGTTTTATGGTATTCTGGTAACTTGTGAACGTATATTTTGTTTTCCTTGTTCTCATACAGATGTTCACCATTTGTATATAATCACTTCTGTTACTTGCTCCAAAACTTTACAACAAGGATGTGTAGCTGTACTCCACACCTGTATGTCTGTAAAGAAAAATACAAAGTTAAAAAAGTTTTTTTTCTTCATGCCAAATTGGTTGTGACGCTACAAATCACAATCATATACAACCTGTACCAAACTGTGAGCTATTAAAGGTGTGCTTACTGTTTGAAAATTATTAGAAAAAAAATAAATTGCAAATGTATATGGTCACCGTTTGTTTTTTGATGGTATGTAAAAATCAATATTTTCATCTTCTTTCTTTGGCAGTTTCTACAAGCTTTTACAGACTTCCTCGCATTCATGGTTCTTTTCAACTACATTATTCCTGTATCCATGTATGTCACTGTGGAAATGCAGAAATTTCTTGGTTCTTATTTCCTTACATGGGATGAGGAAATGTTTGATGAGGACACAGGTGAAGGACCGCTGGTGAACACTTCTGACCTCAATGAAGAATTGGGACAGGTAAATTTCATCAAATGATACATTTTTCAACTATTTCTACCATAATATTTTTTTTAATTTTCACTTCTTTTTTTTTTT
>NW_015094025.1:0-1623 GCF_001431845.1 Calidris pugnax
AATCCATTTCTGATTTGCCCATGAAGCCTCCTATAATCAGAATACAGGATTAAACATTATCCTAGAAGCTTCAGAATTCATTACAGAATCCAACCTTTGCTACAGAGCTGCCCTGCAGAAACTGACTTCCCATATATTTTAGAGCTGGGATGATAGTACTTGAAAGGAGCAGACTAGTAACTCAGGCCAGTCCCTGGAAATCACAGGCAATCATGTGAAAGCTGCTCTTCCAAAGGGGACACTGAACATCATTCCCATACATCACACATACCACAAGGTATTTCTTTATGTCCCACAGCAAATGGTGGCTCCCAGCTGTTACAGCTCTCAAGATTATTTCAAATCTCATCTCACACACAAACCAATTGTTCCCCTACATCTGTAAAGAAATTATTTGAAATTATAGCTTTGAATTCTCCACTGCTCTTATTCATGTCATAGGAAGGCCATTCATCTGTGCTCAGTGCCAGGGACATCAGCAGGTGCGTAGGTAGTCTATGATATTAGCACAAGCTTCCCTATATATCCCCCCAGTTTTGGCAGTCTGAACATAAAGGTCTTTCAGACCTAGATAATGTATCCATTCCCTTAAATTTAAGAGCAATTGTTTTTTTCTTCTATTCATTTAATTGTTTTTGGACTCGAATATACTTCCAGCAATATATCATAGCAATGAACTCCTAACTTTAAGCACATATTGCATGAAAACACTTCCCATTGCTTTAAATTTTCTGCCAGATAATTTAATTTGGTGTCCCATAAATCTGGTGTCAAGGAAGTTGTGAATAACCATTCCCTAATAATTTTTTTCCACGTACTTCATGATATTACAGAAATCTGTCGTAACCTTGTATTCAGCCATTTCTTTTCTGTATGGAAGAGCCCTACTATTTAACTGGTTCTCACATGGAAGTTCTTCTGTATCTCTAACATACCTCAGCACTTTTTTCTCATCAAACTTTACCACTTCCGATATCCGTCCGTCTGAACTGGAACCGAAGAGGCACATACAAAACATTTGTATTTTTGCATAACAGGTTTTCTGCTTTGTCTTTCACTTCATTCTTAGGGTTCTTTTTGCCTTTTTGATAGCTACTGAACATTCACAGAACTATCCCAAATGACTCCAAGAGTCACTTTTCTGAGTGGTAATTTAGAGTCTAGCAGAGCATGATGTCAGCCTAATAATGATAATATAAATAGCAATTAAAAGATAATTTGCAGTACTACATGCTAATGTGCTTTTCTGGTCCAGCTTTAGTGAGAAAGAAGGGAAAAGACAAGATTAACTAGCTTTGTACTGAAACCCATTGCTGAGCCAACAGATAGACCCTTCCGTCAGGTCTGTCAAGAGCGGGTAATCACTGATGGGAGGAAAACAGAGTAAGAAACCCCTAAGTTAACCAGCACCCCCTAACTTAGATAGATATGTACTCAGTGAATCAGTTTGTTTCACTGTTTTCACCTCCTGTTGGACCTTACGGATGTGGATGACAGTCTGATTATACAACTGCTGTAACTGAATGTTAATTAAAACTCTTACTTAATATTCACATGGGACTATATTGTCTTTAAACCAATTTGCTAATGGGGGGGGCACAGACTTGTACAAAACTCCATGTG
>NW_015094026.1:0-1621 GCF_001431845.1 Calidris pugnax
TTCCAGCCTGGACCATTCTATGACTCTATAACATCGAGGGAGGAAGGCAAGGATTCAGGCCAGGGGAGGAGGTGGAGGAGGCAGCCAGAGAAGCTTCTCCAGGGCGTGAAAAAGGTGAGGGTAGGTGGGACAGGAGAGCCTGGCCTGCCCTGAGATGAATGCAGGGTGGAGCTGGTACTTATCTTTGTCCTAACAAGTACTTCAATCCTGATCAGCCCGAGGTAGCCCAGGTGAAGAGATAATACTTGGTGTTTTATTCGTGCACTGTGAGAAAACACTTGGAAACTCACTGCTGGGTCCAACTATCCCCTCAATATTTTTACGTAAAGGAGGTGGATTGGCCTGTGGCAGAGAAAACATAAGGTGATGCTGTGCAGGAAAAAGGCTCCGCTCACAGTTGATGTTCTGTGAGGAAATACATCAAAATGGATTCCAATTATTGATAAAAATGGAATTCCCTGATACAAAGTATGACAGATAAGTCTTTACCTTATTTTTCTAACTGGTCAGGTCCTGATGTTCCCCTGAGGTGTTTCTCCCTCAGGCCTCTCCCAGGAAGGGTCCTCACCCATCGGAGGCAGCATGGCCAGGCTGTTAGGACCTTGCAGAAGGTCACCTTCCCCCAGTAGCAAGCTCTGCAGATCCCAGACTGGTTTGTTCCTCAGCCTGGTGTTTGGTTTGGAGGCAAACTGAGGACTGGTTGAACCCGAGGCCTGAGGCTGGTCTCTGTGCTGCTGTCTCCACGCAGGTGTCAGCACCTGATGGATAGGTACGTGCCGGGTTGTCCTCCTTCGCCACCAACCCGGGCGGGTAAACGAGTCCTAAAAGGGCTCAGCGCCAACCTCAGCCCGCGTCTGCTGACGTCAGCGGAGATTTTCCTGTTGACTTAGAGATCAGGTTTTCTGCAAATGCCACGTTTGTGTTTACTCTGCTGCCTGGTGTGAAACAGAGCGTGTGGCCATCAGAGGGCCCACCAGCGGGGAGCCCAGAGGAACACCCAGCCTCACTTTATGGACCAGCCAGGTGGGATGGGATGGGGTGGGGTAGGGTGGGAAGCCAGGATGCTTGTGACCTGATGAACCAGCTCATCTGGCTGGGTTTCAGCAGGGCAAATCCGTGCAGGTTGCTGCTCCATCCCAAGGCAAGCGCCTGGGGCCATGCAGTTCATCATTCCCTTTCTGACCCGGGGTCAGACACCTTCAAGTGAACTAGTCCCTCCTGAGCACGCCCCTGCCTGATTTATTTGAACGTTGGTCCAGGTAAAGGAAGGTAATGTCACGGCGTCATCGTGTTCTTGTTTGGTGGATCCGGTTTGCTTTATTCACATGCCTTTTTCTGCCATTGTAATTACACTGTTTGTTTTGGAAGGGGGTTGTTTTCTTAATCTTTCTCATCTTCCAGAGAATGGTACAGCTTTTATTTCTGTTGTGATCTTAAAGCATGAGACCAGATTCTCACTTGTTTTATCCAGGAAACCTTTCCACTGAACGTAAAGTGGTCTTGAAGTGAATGGCAAAGAAAACAGGATGGAGTGGCCTAGGTTTCCATTTCTGCATGTGCTTGAAAAGTCAAATCCTATTTCTGCAGAAACCAAGGGCTAAACTTGCCCATGGTCTTCAAA
>NW_015094027.1:0-1615 GCF_001431845.1 Calidris pugnax
AACAAACTTAGTAACATTCACAAGACTGAAACACAAGCTTCAATTTTTGCAATTTCTTCTTTGCAATTTCAACCCATTTTAAGACAATCAGCTTTGTAAAAAACTACCCTTATTTTCTTTGCCAAGTCTTTATCTGTTCTTAAAAAAAGCTATGATGAATGAACACTTTTTTTTCCAGCTTGAATGCCTTCAGTTAGAATGGCTTTGGAAATCTTTTGCATTGAAACACCTTTACAAATTTGTCTCAGTCAGATGTATGAAGAGTGGTAGCAAAGACCAGTGAGAGGTGAGTGTGTCCTTTTGAAATCTGCTGATATTGGAAGCAATCATTATCAAAGAAGAGCTGGGCAAGCGGAAGAATCTGATAGGAGACAGAAATAGAGATACCTGAAAGTCAGATTTTACACACTTCACTGATGGGGGTCCCAGAGGATAATATTTTGAGAGAGATATGCAAAAATTGTAATACTTCATGAACTTAAATAAATTGTTAGTGTAAACCTTCAAACATGCCTACCCATACCTATAGCTTCTAAAAACCTCCCACAAAAGCACTATGTGCCTTGTTGCCTTCCTCAGAACAAATAAGTAAACCTACCAGAAGCCCCTCCAGCCAGTGCAGATCCTCTCCCAGTCCACACGCTGTGATCTACTGGGTTGCTACTGAGCAGGAAATCACCTACCACATGCTACCCCTAACAAACCTGTGAATTTCTAAGTGCTTGCATGTGGAAATATTGCAGCACTGTGAAGTTCCTAGCTGGTCATAGATTTATAATTTTTTTCTGTATTATCATGAGAGAGATGTAAGTGGGTTAAATATTGATGCAGCAAAAGTATCTTGTCCTTTTAGCTATGATTATATTAGAGGAGGAATCACACAGTCTTCGATGTAAAAATATAATATTAAAAACGAGACACGCACTTGGAAATCTTTCAAGCATCTTAAAGATCGTTATTACACTTGTTATAACATAGGTGATTTCATTTCAATGCATAGTAGCTGTAGCTGTGAAGAATTAAATAAACAGATGGATATATTTATGAGAAATTAAATACACCATCACTGTTTTCACATTACTAGAATCTGCTCATGCTTAAATGGAAATAAAATCTTCAGATCAACAGGAGCAAATATTCTTACTTTTTAACAAGAAACATATCTTGTTACTGTAAATGGTCAGACCTCACCTTTTCATTATGCATTTGTGAAGTATAAAGTCATCAAAAACCTTTCTTGATTCTTGGTGTTTGGCAACAGCTGTGAGATATATGACCATGAATAGAAATGAATGAGAGCTAAATCATGTGTTAATCATTTCCAGAACTAGGTCACACATAAGCTCTCTCTTGATGCTTGCAGACACAGCTGTCTGTCACAGTCATCCTCTTCAACTGTCATTAGGCTACAAGTGACGAACTAACAAGTTGCAGGAGCTGTGGAACCAAGTGTCTACGTGGAAAGTGGTCTCAGTCAGAATTCCTGCCTCCTCAGGGGCAGCAGTGAATTCCCAGTTCATTCCTTACTGCAGAAATGTGGCTTGGAGTCACCGTGCTCTAGATTAAAAGCAATAGGTTATTATTTGCTTGCATAAAGCAGAGCGTGACTCGCACC
>NW_015094028.1:0-1611 GCF_001431845.1 Calidris pugnax
TTTTTTTTTTTTTTTCAGAAGGGCTCTTCCCTTCTTTTTTGAACATTCATCTAAACCTTTGCAGTGTGCCAGTATAAAAAAAAATAATATTATGGAACATTTACACAATAAGCCACTCACCCATCCTGTCATTTTCCACATCCCCATTGTAATTATTTGAAATCCTTATGCTTGAAGACGAGTTTTTCTCCCTCCCAACCCAAATTCTATTTTCGGAGTAGACTTGTAATTGTGTGTTTGTTAATATAGCTGTCTGTTGCCATGAACAAAGTGAGGTCACCAATTTTCTATTACAGCTTTGCCACAGGGTTAAGGACTGTAAAACAGCCACCATGTACTTGAATGCACTATTTTTTGGTTTATATTGTTTTATTTTGTTCTGCTATCAATCCAGACAATATCTAGGGTAAATATCTGACATGAGCTAACTCATGTTTTGATGGTCTGGAGTTATTCCTAGTGTTAAGAGTTTGTATGTGACTTTTGTATTTAATATTCAATTCTCAGATGTTCTCCATTTAGGACTTGGCAAGAACTTTCCTGGAAATGAATTCAGAATTAATGCATGTGAAGCATTTTTTGAAGTCTTATTTATCAAATTCAGTGTTATTTGCTATGAAAAAGTTCATCTGATTACAGATGATGTTATATTGTAGTATCCAGCACTCAAAATATTTATAATTTGATTTTTTATTTATGCATTTTTAGAACTTTAATAGAATCCATACAGATAGCTATAATTTATTTTATTAGTACACCATCAGTGCTGAGGTTTATACTGCCATTACAGTTTCTTCTAACTCTGGTAATTCTGTCCATCTGTCTTAAACTCTTAGAATATTTTTTAATATAATTTGTATATCCCAGAATGGATGAATGAATTAAAAATATGAGGCAGATTCCTAATAAAAACTGTCATGGCTGTGATTTAGCCAGCCAGTTATGTCATTATGGCTGTGACAATTCAGAGCAGTGAAAGGTTTGGCTCCGAACATCTGTACATCTTCAGTACTTTATGTCCTTAATAAAGACATTATTTATAACTTGAAACTAACAGTTTCAACAAGGCAAAAGATTAACACAATCACCAACAGGATCGTGTAGAGAAAATGAGATTTATAATATGTAAAGCTATTTCAGGCATTCCTGCCCTAAAACCAGCAGCATTAGAAAACATGAAAAATATGTATAATTCACACCAGATATCGTTTGTTGATTTCTCTGAGGTTTCTCCGGTTGCTATAATGTAGATATTTGTTCTGAAGCCACTTTACACATCTTTTGGCTTTGTTGTTTGTTCTGTGTGGTAATAATGTGAGAAAAAAATGTTTGGTTGCACGCTGAACGAAAAGACAGTTAACCCTCCTGTTATGGAAAAAAAATATTAAAAAATTAAATAGAAATATTTTTTAAAAGAACAGTATGAAATCAAGAAACTGTGTGGAGATGAGTTTTTCCATGTCATTTAGGTTCTGTGAGTGTATAAAAACACATCCACCTTTTGTCAAGGTATCGGGAAAGCTGAACTAAGCAATTCCAGCACTGCTCAGTGGAGAATTCAGCAATTCAAGGGTCCCAGGGCAAAAACTGAAACCCAGCAGAAGTGAAACT
>NW_015094029.1:0-1615 GCF_001431845.1 Calidris pugnax
CCAGCTAAGATATGCGCATGTCCACTTCATATTTTAAAATTAATATAAAAAGTTTAGAAAAAGGAGTAAATTGTTGCAGTTTCTTAATGTGTTTATTATCATTAGTCCCTCTCATGATGGCTAAATTTAATCATCAGTTAAAAATCTGCGGTAGCTGTTCAGGGGGAGTTCTACATAATAAGGTGTTCATTTAATGAGCTTTATTTTTGAAATAGTGGCCTCAAATTTATTATACGTGTTTGATTTTTAGCTGAAAATAGCATAACCCATAATTGGTTTATAAATAGGTGCTGTAAAAATATCAGCAGTGTATGGTATGAAAAGGTGTTGTTGTTTGGGGTTTCTTAAATGATGTAGCGTTGTCCTGCAGAAGGATCCCTGCTTTACTGATACTATTAATGATGGGATAACACTGTGCAGTACTGTCTTGAGAAAGTCCAGGGCTACTTCTGAACGGCCCGTGTTGTAGATGGCACATTACATCACCACCAGCACACCAGTCACTCCTAGAAATAATTGACTTTTCAAGCAAAGCCTGTAGGACTCATCAAATTGGCTCGTCTTCCACCGTCTAGCTCCACATCCAGCTTGGGTATCTCTGTAAAGCACTACTCAGTCTGCTGTAAACATAGCCTAAAAGCTTAATCTCACAGACATTTTAATGTAAGTAGCTTTATTCACTTGACTAGCTCTGTTTAGAATTAGCCACGTGTTTTGGTAAGTATTTGCACTTGGAGTTTAAAAGCTAGAACTAAACCCCACCGATTAGGTGGCTTCTTTGGTTGGTGGTGAAGTGAAAGTTTGTGGCAGCACAGCAATTCTGCGCTGAACATAAAAAAGAGAGAAAATAAGAAAAACAGGGAGAGCCACAGACAGAAAAATTAAGTCACTTTTTAGCAAAGGTTGACAGCCTCAAAATGATATTGAGATATTTGTAAAATTTTAGTTAAAAATTAATTAGAATTTAAACCAAAGATTTTTAGTGCAACAATTCTAGTCAAAATATGTCTCAAATAAATGCACGGGATCATTAACATTAATAGCAAAGCTATTAATAGCATTTTCTTGAGAATACCTGTCAATAAACACCAACAAATCACTGCGTTCTTCCTGCATCAGACAACACTCTGAAGTTCAAGAGGCATTTGCTGAAACTTCAGGACAAATGTTAATGGCGAGCTGAGCAGAGCTGCTGCTCTGGTAATAGGAAACTTGGCTGAAGAGCAAAGCCAGGATAAACATGTGAATTCAGCCATCCTTTAGCTTAAGCAAAGCCTTACACAAATAGCTGCAAACTTTACTAAGAAGATGTGGCTTCCCTTCTGTAAACTCAGGATACCACTTCCAGACCTTCAGCTTTGCCTATTGGTTCTCAATGTTGTAGCTATTGTTATGATTGCTGGGTATTTTTAGCAATTAACTTACTTTCCTAAAGCCTGGAAACTGAAATGAAAACATTTTCCAGTCCCGTCTGTTGAAACTTGCACCACCCTACGGGAACAAGGGAAAGGGGCCAGGAGGAGCCTGAGGAAGGGAGCACACTGCTGTTTGCAAGGGCAAATGAGAATCTCCTGAAATGACCCTGTTACTTGTAATCCATCTCAAGATGAAAACT
>NW_015094030.1:0-1605 GCF_001431845.1 Calidris pugnax
TACACTTATTGCTGTAACAACCAAGGTCAACTCACTTTCACGTTTGCCCCACTGGAGGGTTGGAAGCCGAAAATATAGAGGGGTCACACCTGTGGGGACGGGTGGGGTGGAGTATCTGTCATTCATCTCAGAGACCAGTCCTGCCCAAACCACAACAAATGGGTACATATGTGTGGGGTTTGAACAAATGGTTTCGGTGAATTACTCAGCATAAGATAGAACAGTTACTTGGACTGGGACAGGTCAACAGGATGCCAAGAAACAGTGTGCTGACAGGGGGAAGTAGCATGGCTAAGTTAGATCTTAACTTCTTCATGCAGACTAATAGTGATTGTGAATGAAATTGTAGCATATGCGCTAAATTATCGGTGCTTTTATCATTTGCAACTGAATAAGGAATTAGTCTTTACAGCACATTCTGTAGTTGAAGAAGAATATACATTTCTTAGCCTTATCCATCGATGTGGAGTGGTTCCAGCTGTACTATTAAACCTGTACTACCCCATTCTGACCAGCGTATGGGCACTTTTGGCTGCTCCAGCCTTTGTCTCCATCATGGCACGAGGCTTGCACCTGGTCAGGCACATGATCTTAGAAAAAAGCGAAGAATCCAATCTTGCCTGTATTTGAAGTATTTGCTTAGAAGAAGTAGTAACAAAAAATAATTTAGATATGTAAAAGAGAGGACTGGCAAGTTATACCTGTATGGAAAATATGTATAGAAAGCATAATGGAGAAGACCTATTTTCTTTTAATATGGGCAGTGTCAATCTAGCTGGGGAGGAAAGTTATCTGGTGCAGTGACAAACTGAACCTATTTGAACTCCTTTGTGGCATGGTTACTTGTTTAAATCAGTTTGTTTTGAATGAGTTAAAGGAGAAAAGAAACTGATACCTAGAGGACATGAAATGTTGAGAGGAACTGGGTATTTTAATCAGAGAAAGCTGGTGTAAGGTTCTATGAAGTGATTTAACATGGGGTAGTTAATGCTTCCTTGCACTGCTCCATTTGCCAGCATATATTTAGGCCTACCACTTGCCTTGGTGGCTGAGATGTCATAAGGGACAGCGAATATTCATTTCATTCCTGTATTGCATTATGAAATACAATGTAAAACTTCCATTAGGGAAGCAATTTGTGTCATTTTAAGGGTGTTAGACATAAAATTGTGCATGTGTTTAGCTCTAGTCTTACACTGCTGTAATGAATACATATATAGCTAGATTACCTTTTAAGGGCATATCTTTCTTGCATGGAATCGAAGATCAGATAATAATCTTTCTAGAATAATGATCTTTTGGGTCTACTTGAAAATACAGCTGTGCTTTGTAAACTTACTTCCTCTTTTCATTCTAGGTTAGAGTGGTCTGTGCTTCAGCCACAGGCAGAGAAATAAACAGCAATCTGTGCTGCAGCTTCATATCACTCAGTTACCTCTTCCAGTCATTACTTTTAATGAACTGTTTGTTTCTGAATTAAGCAATAAAGATAGTTGATTAGGGGAGGCTGTGTCCCGAATCATGCAATGTTACTGTTATGCTTTGCTCAGTGAAATAATCAATAAACTGGCTGAGGAAGAACAATTTGTTATTATTAAAAAAAAA
>NW_015094031.1:0-1603 GCF_001431845.1 Calidris pugnax
CCAGGCTGGTCAGATTCTTGAAGAATGACAAGTATTTAGCATTGCCATCCATCCATAAAACATCCAAGCGATTTCCTCTGAATTCTAAAATTTGAAGAGATTGACTTTCCATTCCTGTGTTAATAGAGGTAGAAATCTCATTCTCATTCATCATCAGCTTCTTCAGGTGGGCCAAGTTTTTCATAAAACTCAGCGTGTGACTAACACCTTCTGCCAAGAAATAATATTTGTTGTTGCTCAGGTCTAGAACTTCTAGAAGTTGTAGCTCTTTGAAAGCAGTTGAGTAGAGCAAGTCAATCCTGTTGTCGGAAAAATCCAGATATTTCAATCCAGACAAGGAAGAGAATTCACTTCCGTTTAAGGTTTGACTTATTGCATTACCTGACAAGTTGAGGCATCTGAGGGAACCAAGTCCCTGGAAGTCTGAGGGGTTAATGAAAAAGATATTGTTTCTGCTCAAATCCAGAGTTTCTCCGTACCTCAGGCACTCTTCCTTAACTGAAGATTGGTAGGAAGCAGCCTCTTTGTCTTTGGACCTGCAACTTCGCCCATATACGTCATACCTGAAATAATGCATTTCTTGTAATACTTGCCTATTGTATTGCTCTACTGAAATCCGAGGATTAGAGCAAAATCCATAAGAATTGCTTTCCTCTGAAGAAGGAGAAATTTTATTCACTGAGAGGTCTATGAGTTTAAGAGCAGGGAACTCCTTGAACACTTTCAAGTCAGCTATTTTAATGAAGTTAGTCCCAAGATCCACCACAGTTAGATTTCTGAGACCGAGCAATGGAGCTAGATTACTTTTTTTCAGTTCTTTAAAGACATAACCCCTGAGCCTGAGGGTTTCCAGGTTAGAGAGGGAGGAAAATGTCTTAGACAGATTCAAGAATGGAGAATACATCTTCAGTTCAAAATTAAAGGACAGATCAAGCTCAACAAGGCTAGGGATATACCGCAAAAACTGAGCATCTCCTATCTCCCTTAGGAGGAAATTTTGGGAGAGGTCAAGCTCTTTGAGATTCTTCATGTTTTGAAACCAGCTGCTGGGTACGCTCTGAAGAGAGTTGCTGTGGAGTCTCAAAATTCTTAAACTTTTCAAGGAATAAAAAGCCTCTGGATGAATCTCAATTGTGCTCCTGGGGCAGGGTAGACAAGGATATGGGGCATTATAGCAACGTGGGCAATTGCCGCTTAGATCAAGAATTTCTAGGTTGTGCAGGGCACTTAAATCCTGTTCTTGAATCACTTGAATCATGTTATTGTAAATATACAGTTCCTTTAAAGTCGATGGCAAATGGGCTGGAATATGAGTCAAGTTGTTGGACTTCAAGGAAAGTATTGTTAATTTCTTCAGCTCCAGAAAGGCTGTTTTTTCAATTTCAAATGAAACGTTGCATGGATTACGGTAGTAACAGTTCTGTCCCAGATACAACACTTCTATGTTTCCTAGCTCGGACAAGTTAGCTCTTTGGATAGAAAAGATGCTGTTCGCTTCCAGGCTCAGCAGACTTAAATTAATGGGAAGACCCCGGGGTATTTCCAACAGCTGGTTGGCATCCAGATACAAGGACTTCAGTCTTGTCAGGGCAGTAAAACTGCC
>NW_015094032.1:0-1625 GCF_001431845.1 Calidris pugnax
AACAGAAGCACAGGGACAGGAAAGGTACATTTCTTTCCAGATGAACTTTAATTTATCCAGTTTAATGTCCCTGATGATCTCTTCAGCAGTCCTCTCCACAGTTATTCTGTAGTCCAAACAAATGGTCTTGTAAACAGAATATTTACTGGGACTGGCACACATTTATCTGCTAGTCACTAGTTCTCCTCATCTGTATTTCAAAAGCCCGGTCTGACCACTGTTGACATATGGAGCTGCTCAAGGATGAATCACAAAGGAAGCATATGGATTAAACATGGCATTAAGATTCTTACTGAAGCAGAAGGTGGCCTCTGTATGCCTATAGGGATGACTCACAGATAGTCACCCCTGCGTTTCCTTGAGGGTGAAAGGAAGCTTCTTACTATTGAATGCATTATTTGCAAGCTCACCACTTCTTTTATATATGTTTAAAAAGTTCACAATAAGATTGCTTGGAGAAAGGTGGTCTGACCTGGTAATTAAAGTGCAGGATTAGCTTGTTTAGCTGATGGCATTCCTTCAAACCACAATGATCAAACCCCCCATCTCTCCAGATGCAGAGCGACCAAAGCAATTTTATGTGCAGCCAGGCTACAGATTTATGCAGCTTCCCCAGGCTGTATTCATATTCCCCAAGTCATCCAGTCTCTGGCTGTTCAATTTTTTGAAAAAGTTTGCTTAATATCTGACATTTTTTAAACAATGTTATGCAAGAAACTTGACCGGAAAACAAATTGAGGACTCTGCCTACCACTGAGGATATTGAAAGCTGCTAAGTTAAACCAACAAATACTCTCATAATTACGACCAGTTCTTTTACTCACAGTGAGCAATCTGCAAAGCCCACTTGCTCCTGCTGTGTTGGAAGTGGCTGAACCAAGGAAAGGTCTTGCCGGTCCTCCCATCTACTCCCTGCTTTCCTGTTGCTGTGGGGATGAAATAGCAGGCCCTGAAAGAGTGGTTTTCAAGTAGCTCTGAAATGGAGTGGTTATTTCCTCAGCAAACCAAGCAACTTTTGACAAGGCAGCTATGGGCATTCGGCATTTTTTGTAGCATGAATGCATAAATTCAAAGGTCATTTCCTTTCATCTTTGAGGAAAATCATAGCTGACCATGACAAACTGGTATAACAGATGTGTTATAAATAGGAATACAACACACATGGCAAAATCTTAGCTAGAAATTTTTTAAATATTGTTGTATATGCATGTATATGCATATATGTACACATAAGCTATATATAGTTCGTACTGTATATGTATATATGCATCTAATTCATATGTACTAATCATAATTCAGTCACATAACATGATGCATATTCGTTATATATGTTGTGAATCATTTTAATTTAGCTTCCATTTTTCTTTCAGACCCTTTCTTGTCAATTTCAGTTACAGTCACATTATTTTTTTCACCAAAAATAAATTCCCTGAAAAGTTAAGGGATTAATAAAGTAAGTAAAAGTTCATATCAATTTTTTAGTTAATTCATTTCTCTAAAAAGGCAAAGAGATTTTTATGTTATTGACTTCAAAATGTTTCTGACAAAATTTGGGTTTAGTGCTATAAATTTGGGTTTGGTTTTCTTTTTTTAAAAGAAGTAATTTAAAATCCTCCCTCCCTCCC
>NW_015094033.1:0-1626 GCF_001431845.1 Calidris pugnax
ACTCTTCTGCCCTGTGTTTTAAGGTGCACCTCACCATGTCATTCGTATTTCATCAAGAGTGAAGTTCTCTTTTGTTCTTTAAAGTGAGAGACAGGTCAGTTAATCTTCTTTGCAGCGCACTGGGGAAGAGGCAAAATGTGCTCTTTTCCACATATCTTGATACTCCACTACTGCCAGTCTGTCCCCTTCCTTTGGGAAACCCTACCGTTCAGGAGATCAGCCCCCTGAATGCAAGCTGGTGTCAAATATTAACAGCAAATTAAAACTGCAGGTAAAAATGGTGACAGTGGCATATTCCTGTCACTGGGCTTGACAGGAAATTTATTTTGCTGTAGCTGAAAAGTAATTAACCTCCACTGTGAGAAATTCTATTACTAGTAGCTATTCTGCCATGCAAAGTACACTACATGGAAATGTTACAGGCCATCAAGCAGAAAAGGCAGATTTGTCTGCATTTTAAACTGACGCTGCCCCCACCCCTCACCCCCCCTTTCCATTCTCATTCTCTCTCTCCCCTCACTCTGTCTCCACTGAAGCTAGAAATTGAGATGCACGTGTGATAGAAAGAAAATTGTATAAAGTATACGGATTTTCATAAGGTATTTACAAGAGTTAATTTCTGTGGGTGTACGTGTGTGCGTGTGCGTGTGTGATAGCAGAAGCCTGCTCCTTCTAACAAACCCAAGCTCTTTGTGGGAGGAATTTAGCAACCTGCTAGAAATGGCTTTCAAATCAGAATAACTTTTTTGCAGACATGTATAAGGAAAAGTCAACATATCAGCTGACAGGCCTCCTCTCATATGGCTCTCCCTTACACTCTTCTGCTACTGGTGAAAAGTACAATCATCCTCTTTTGATAAGAGACAAAAAAACCCTCTGACACTCAGAACTAGGACTGTATTCTGAGGGGGGAAGTTAAGCTTTTTTCAAGTGTGCTGGATGATTGTACTTTACAAAATATGATTGCAAAGCAGAAGGAGCCTGCCAGCTTCTCTGTGAACTTTTGCCTGCCTGAGCAAACTAGCATTTTTTGGAGAGAGAAAAACTGTTATCAAGCTCTTCCCTCTGAGATCAGTGGCTGTCAAAAGTCATTAAGTACAGGAGAGAATCCACCAGTCTCTGCGTGTGATAGAGGGAAAGTTGAGATGAAAAACAAAATTGCTTTTCTGCCTGAGAAAGAGAATTGCCTGGTTTTCTCTTCATGCCATGGTTATACCATGAACTGGTTGTGGTGGGTTATTGTGTTTTGGAAGCCAAAAAAAGCAAATCTACTGAAAATTACAGGGGAAGAAAATTTTGAGTATTACAGACTAATGGTTTTGTCCAATTGCTTTGCAGGCAGGGCTGTGAGTGACAGCTGTGCATTAACAGCAGGCTGTCCTCCTCCCTCTCAGGAAGAGGTGGTGGCTACAGCATCGCAGCTATAAAATGACTTCAGCTTAATGATGGACTGCAGGGGGAAAAAATACATCTTTAGATCTACATTTTAAAGTGACAGTGCACTCTGGGATTCCAGATTACTGTTATTAATGAAAGAATGTTTAATACCTTTCTAGTAGGGGTTTCTGAATCATGCTCCATTTAAAAGAGATTTCACTTTTCTATTTAAAAAAAAAAAAAAAAAAA
>NW_015094034.1:0-1626 GCF_001431845.1 Calidris pugnax
TTTTTTTTCCTATCAGCTTATTCTTGGTTTTTTTGCAGTAAGTAATGAGTGGAGATGCTTTAAGGGATGAAGCTAAAGTCAGAACAGGGTGATTTGTCAGTGGGCTGGTTATGGAGAAAGTAGCATGAGAGCACAACACTGAGATATGGAAAGTAACATTAGGGCTACTTACAGTTTAGTGTCACCAGGCTGAGTGGAAGTAATAGGTAGCATGCAATTGGCAGGAATATGGTTAGTCAGGTACCCAGTAAAGTGACATCTTGCAAAAACAAAAAAAAAGAACTGTTTCCAAAAAGTTGCTTCTGATCTTCAAAACATGAATGACTTGTTTCATTGCCTGTTGATGGCTGCATTGTTGCATGGCTTTAGCTGGTGCTTAGGAGCTCCTTGAGAGCCAGTAGCTGAAACACTTTTACTTGCTTTGCTCTCAAAAGGGCATTAACTTTCTGGAAATAGGTTGTAGAAAGAATGTTCCATGTAAATTTTAAGTGGACTCTTGAACGGTATCCCTGCAGTGATGCAATATGTATTTTAAGAGACTGACTCACTTCTGAAATACTGCCAATATTCTGCAAAAAGGAAGATCTGAGTAATATTATCAGTTAGAAAATATGTCTGCAGGGACAGTTAATAGCAGAGAAATTTTTTCCTTATAAGATGTATCTCTAAGTAGGGTGTTGTTTGAGGATGAAGCTCTATCTACCAGTTGTTAAAGAAGATGAACAGATTTTTCTAGGTTATTTTTTTAAAAAGAAATTTCAAGGTCTTTTTTAAATGAATTTTGAAAGTGAGTTGTCATTTATAAAGTATGGAAAACATGCTTGAGTGATCCCATCTATAAATATAGTCTAAGCAGACTGAAGAATTACAAATGAAAACTAACATGAAAGCTGTTCCAGCATGAGCAGAAAGCTGTAAGGGAAGGTAAGCGACAGGATCTAATGGCAACTCAAAATGCACACAAGAAGACTGGACTCCCTAGCAGTGCTGGAAAGCTACTCAAGTCAGTACATAAAACAGAAAAGCTGTGTCAATCAAGCTGAATTCTGAAATTTAGCTTGGGTTTTGTATTTCTGCCAGCCTGAAATGGAAATGAAGGACAATTTTACTTTGTGTTCCCTATTAAAGCAAGAAGCATAACTAACGCTATTACCTCTATGTGTAGTTTTAGATGTGCACACCGAGTGTTGGCCTTTTGTATTTACCTGAGCTCTAAGCTGAAGCAGTTTGTAGCTCCCACATCTCTTTATGTTCTTGAGTACTATGGGAAAAAAGTACACAGTTTTGGCTTTGTGTCCTATCCCCTGCGTTGTTCGACAGTTCTTTTGACTGTGAAGCCTCATTTTCAATTCAGAATGGGAAAGGGAGATGTTGATGCTGTACTTAGTGACCCAGAACTGTACCCTAGTTGTTATTAATAAAAAGTAGGGCTGTGACAGCCTTATTCCCTCTGATCAGGTATTTTCATGTCTTCCTCATTTCATTTTGTGCTAAAACCATCTTAAAAATCACTCTAAATGAGTACGCTTTCTTAGGCAGCAGATCAAAGAAAAAATGGATAATAGCTATTTATAATCATCAGACTGGTCAGGCAGAAGATGATACCTGCTGATGGTTAGAATGTAT
>NW_015094035.1:0-1620 GCF_001431845.1 Calidris pugnax
AAAAAAAAAAAAAACAAACAAGAACAAGCTAAGCACATTGTACAGGAGAACTATCTACTGTCTTCATCTTCCAACACCCCCCTCCTAGTGAAATGGCAAAGTAAAATTATGAAATGCAAGCACAAAGCCATTAATTGGCAGCTGGGCTGATGTGAGAGGCTGTTACAGAGGTGCTTTGCAACTTCTCCACAGCATCTTTGTTCTAGGCATTCAAGCTGATCTGTTCTGCAAACCCAGCATCTCACCAGTTGTTTTCCCTAAGTTACATTCTCAATATCCTAAGGCACGCCTCTGAACACTTACTTCTAGGCCATCCTGATGCAGAACTCCAGGTACCACTGTTTTTACTAAAAGAAAAAATTGCCTCTAGAGTGTGGGAAAATAATGCTACATAAACAGAACTGCTTGGGGATTGAGTTTCAAAGCTCTAGATGGAAGACACCACCACAGATCATATAGCCACGCAAAGCAGACTACTCACTCAGGCCAGATGTGGCTTCACCCAGCTGATAAATCTGGGGTTAAGAAGGTTCACATGCATTTTAGTGTGTGGAAAAGCTTAATGGGAATGAAATACAGCTAACCATGATATTTGGTGGGATCTTTCCAAGGCAGGGGCTATAATCTTTAAAAGGCAGGGCATCTGCCAAGATGAAGTACTCGTGATAGGACAACACTGAAAAACAATTGCCTGCAAGTTTATTTAAAATATACTCTTAGGAAACACATCTCCAACTACTATATGCTTCCTTTTGAGAGTTGTGTGGATTATTAGCAAAAAGATATGCAAATTACCTCATAAGAACAGTTAGAGAAAGAAAATGAGTACTACGTGCATAAGCAGACTGGAACAGCAGGTGTGGGACCTCAAGCCTTACAGGTTTTTTGTAAGGTAAATCTTCCATATGAAAAAGGAATTTGAAAGGGGTAAGAGAAATGAACACAAACTCAGGTCAGTGTTACCATTTCCTTTTGGAGCACAGGAAGGATTTAGGGATGCTAGAGAAAGGCTGAGGGAAACCTGGGCTCACACAGATGAGTCCATGGTCTCAAGACAGAAAGACACTGCCCTTCCTTATCTGGGCTTTAAAGTCATGCTTCTGTAACTGCTTCACACCATATCAGATATAAGCCTAAATGAAGCTGGAGTTCACTCTTATTTAAACAAAAACAAAAAATTGTGTGTTTAGCTTTCCCATACAGGAAGAAAATGATACATAAAGAAATATACACTAGCTTATCACACTTCCCTACTGATGGAACTTCCATCACAGTAACTCCAACTGATAGAATTATACTAGATTTAAAAAGTCACCTCCATAGTTCGAGTTAAGAACGATGCTCCTATTACTACAGTATAGAAATCAAGTGTAATTTGAACCAAAGCAATTTAGCAGAATTCAGAAGATAAGATGAGGTTGCACTGTACTGTAATCCTATTCAGAACCAACTCAGCTATGCATAATTGCTGCTTTTCAACAAGAATGAAACAGCCTGTAAGTGTTGTGTAAATCACCATTAAATGCTTGGGGATCCTGATGGGTGTAAAGTACTATAGAGACACGGTGCCATTATACGTTTAATTCTGAAGTACTTCTATTTTAAATACAGATATTCCAC
>NW_015094036.1:0-1628 GCF_001431845.1 Calidris pugnax
TGTATCTCATTCTGCAGCTCCGGGCGAGGAAAAGGCCCTGTGCTACTTTTACAGGTGGCACCTCCTGAAAAGCATCACCTGAAAAAAACAAAAAACAACCAAATACCACCCCCAGCCCCACTTTTCTTAAGGATAAAAACCACAGTATCTTTTATAAAAAAATTTATTGGACTCCGTAGTGCTACGGGCAGCTCTCGGAAAGAGAGATAAATAAGTCTCATTGCAGTTTCCTGCTCTTCTTGACCCCGGCGCGGATGCCCGAGTGCTCCCCGGAGTATCTCTCCAGCTCCCGCCGCACTTCCCGCACCTGGCCCTTGCGGCGGATCTTGGCTCGTCGGAACTTCTCCCGGTGCTTCACCCTGGGGTTGCGATCGATCTTCTTCCTTCTGGGCGTGAGGCCTTTGTTCTTGATCATCTGGTAGGTCACACCTCTCTTCTTACCGGGGTCCTCGCCTTCCAACGCTGCTTCTTCTTCTTCTTCAAGCCCCTCGTGGTCTTCATTTCTCTTCCTCTTGAGTTTCAATTTCTCCTCCATCACCTTATAATATTTCAAGGCAGCTTCTTCATCCAGGTCCGACTCATCCGAGGGTTCCTCAGCCGCCCCCCGGCCGTTGGCGAGCGCAGGAGCCCGTTTGGCCTTCTTCTTCTTAACCTCCAGCGGGAGGAAGACGGCGAACTTCTTCTCTTTCCTCAACTTGTCCTCCTTCTTGTCATAGTAGCTTTTCAAGAGGACGCGGACCTGCGGGGAGAGCTTCTGATCGATGATGGCCAGGTCGTTGATGAGATTTCGGTAAGCCACCAGGCGCTCGATGACGGGGTGGCTGTGCACAGCCATCCTCTTGGCCTTCAAAAGCAAGTAGAAGCTGATGTTGGCGCAGTAGCTGAGGTAGAGCTGGTACTTGGTCTGCAGGTACCGACTGCCTTTCCCCTGTGGGATGGTCCCGTTGCGGACCATTTGGAGCAGCGGGTGCAGCTCGTCCTTCAGCTCCATGAGCTTGACTTCAAAGTCCTCAATCAGCTGCAGGAGCTCGGGGGACTCCTGCTTCAGGAGCTTCAGCTGCTCCTTCTTGGGAAGGGCCTGCAAATCCTTGTCAATCTTCTGCCCCTTGCTATCTTGGGTTTTCCGCTGCTCGGCCAGGTAGCCCTGGATCATATCCAGCCCGTAATCGTCCTCCCCCAAGCCTTGCACCAACCTCCTCTGGATGACTTGAGCCTCCTGCTCCTCTTCCTCCTCCTCAGCATCGATTTCTTGCTGCTTGCGCTTGCCCTTGGCCTGGGCGTCGCTCCCGTAGTCCGTGTCGTAGTAGAGCTGCTTGCGCTGGCCCCAGGAGAGCTCGTGGGGCAGCTTGGTGTCCTCACGGCGCTCCTCCAAGTCGCTTTCCATGGAGAGGTCCTCATCTTCATCCTCAACCTCATCATATTCCTCCTCTTCTACGCCTTCTCCACCCTCCTCCTCGCCTTCTCCATCCTCCTGCTCTTCACCTTCTACATCCTCCTCCTCTTCACCTTCTACATCCTCCTCGCCATCCTCCTCCTCCTCACCATTATCCTCTTCAGCGCTGTGGTCTATGAAAAGATGTACCCCCTGTTTCTCCTCCTCCTCTTCCTCTTCTTCCTCATCCTCCTCC
>NW_015094037.1:0-1626 GCF_001431845.1 Calidris pugnax
AAAAAAAAAACACAACACAGACGCTACCACACATGGATTTAATAGAGATGTGATTTCTTAAGGGGAGCTAAATCTAAAGCAAAGGAAAAAAATGTTTTTCAGAAGTACCAGATGGCAGAACTGAATACATTCCTCTTATGAAGTGGGAAGATTAAATAAATATATTAAATAAATGTTACCTGCGTAGGCTGCATAAGCTGGCCCTGCTTGTTTTTTAAGAGCTACCGATTTGCACTAAGTTACAGAAGGCAGCTTCAGAAACTTTCACTTCCTTAACTCTAGGTATCTCCTGGCCCTCCACATACAACCCTACAGGGTTGGGTTTTTTTCTGTTCCAATCTCTGCAAAGTCTAATAGCTGCAAAATGTCAAGACCTAATTTAAATCCATAAATACCTACCTGATTAATGTGTGCGAATGCAAGGCCTGGGATTCAAAATTACATACTTAAAACTATGTATTTAACTTTAAACATCTTGTTAAAGAGTTAGCCAAAACATATTCCAGCCTTATAATTACTTCATAAAGAAGAGTAAATAAAATATATTACCTCATGAGTCTGGTTAAGGTGTTTTGCATAAACATGCACATATTCATCCCATCCTACAAAGAATAGGAAATTAAAAAATGTTAAGTAATCCTAATGTGAAGCAATTAAACACACAGATGGAGCAGGAATATTCATTACATTAACCAAAGAGAATAACCCTGGCGAGAGCAAATCTTGCCCAAATTCCAGCCCAACCCCACTATACACCAATAAATGACCTACTATAAATCACATTAAAAAAATATATCAGAATTCCATCAATTTCTATGAATTTCAGTTATAATTAAGCCACTGTTAATACTATGATGTGAAATTGTACATCCTCTTAATTTCCTCTTCTTGCTCCAGTTAAACACCCATAAAGCTGAGGTTTCACAAGTCTGTAGAGGACCCCAGACTGCCGCATGCTTTCTACTGTTCCAAATCCATTAAGTTTTAGACAGATACAATTTACCAACTTCAGTTTGTTACTGTTTGGGCCAAATTCATTTCAGCCAAAAAAAAAAAACAAAAACAAAAATAGAAGATTATTCTCTTGTCTCTCCTCCTTTACATTTCCCATCAGCTTGCAAACAACAGTGAATGGAGGACAATTGTTCCCTTCCAGCACAAGAACTAAGGGGCTCCCAGTAACTCCACTGCTGCCAGGTTCAAGAGAAATATTTCTTCCCACAGCTCGTGGTTAAACTGGGGAACACTTTGCAGCAGGGCATTGCCACCTCCACAGCAATTCCACAACAACCAGATAAACTCACGAGACAAACATCTACAAAAAAAGTTATTAAATACAAAGTAACCCCTCTAGGTCTAGAAGTCCTAGTCACAAAGTGCTGGGGACTAAGAAGGTATTTTGAGGCAAAAAAACCATTATCTATCTGCCTTCCCTGCTCTTATGGTCTGTCTCAGACATCGAGTGTTAACCAGGAACACGACAAACACCTGGGCTAAATGACCCCATCTGACCATGTTCCTATACATTCTGAACTGCAGACACTCAACTACACCTGTGCCATTTAATCCAGATTTAAAAAAAATATAAATATCCAATAAACAAAAAACCAAAAAAAAAACCAAAAC
>NW_015094038.1:0-1620 GCF_001431845.1 Calidris pugnax
AAAAAAAAAAAAAAAAATTAATTTTTCTCTTTCCAAAATATCAGTGACACACATAAAGCTAAAGTCATAATAGAATTCCAATACTCCCATGTAGGATGACAACTCATATTTCATGGGATATGCACGATACACAGGTGTCCAAACAGACCAGAAAGGCTGCTGGGGGAAGGAAACATGGAAAAGATGTAGCTCTTCCCCACATGTTCTGTACATCCCACAGCCACATTCTTCTCACATAGGTTTCATGCCTTTTGTTGCAGCAACTCTAAAAATGGTCCCAGTTTATCTTTCAGATTTCAGTGTTTCTCCACTGGGAAGCAGAATGGAGGCTGGGAGTCTTCATTAGTCCCTTTCCCACTGCGTCACTGCCCAAAGGGATGTAACCTGGAAGCATCTCATATCTGTAGAGAGAAATTGGAATGATAACTTTTAAATGAGAATATTCATCAAAGCTTCAACAGCAACAGCACTTTCAGTCCTAGTTTCCAAATAATTCTGCACTGTGTAACTGGTTGGCTCCCAGACAACATCCCACAGCTGAGATCAGGAGATTTCTCAGCAGTGTGCCACTGACAGTGGGTTTGGGTTATATGCCTTCTTCCCTTCTGGGGTGTCAGAAGAGTGAACAAAGCTGTGTGGAGACTGCACAGGAACTGTGGCCATCAAGGCAAGAACCCTACAGTACCAACCAAGAAGACTCTCTAAAGAACCTTAATAAGATAACCCACAATATCAGAGTAAAAATTTCCTTTCTTTTCCCTTGGAAGTAGAAAGGGGGACTAAAATGTGTTTTTGTCTTGATCTTTAAGGAAAGGAAACTTATTCCTACACCATTATTTTTTTTCTCTATATCAGATGGATATTTATTTCCTAAGAAAAGTTTAAGACTCTGCTATATCATACAATATAAAACCCATCTTGGAGAGTTTGGGAAGTTCCCTTCTACTAGCTGATATTAAATGTTTCTTCATCACTAATCCAGAGACAAAACAACTGCAGCATTTGGTACCTTTAACTTGCAAGTAATTTAAGCAGCGCATGAAGTGTGAATATAATTACAGTCTCAGAATATTACTATTTCTATTGCACTGGAACTCTGTTCCACACATCTTCTTCAGATAAGATAGAAGTGTTTGATGTGAATACGTCTTCAATTAACATTGCTGGCAGATAATGGAAGGCATTGATTGGAAAGTCCTTATCAAGGTAAAGGTGCTTGAGAATTAAAGAAACAACCTGCCTGTCAGACCTCAATTTACTCTCAGCAATGTCCATAATTGAAATGGGACGCCATAAAAGTCCAGGTGATGGTAGCAGTTCTTCATCTGTACAGCTATATATGTAAAAATATATATCTGTACATATGCAGATATATAAGTTAGATAAAATTATACCCATGCTTTCTTTATAAGGAATATAAAGATGAAGTGTCTGGTAACTTATGTCTTTCTTTTATATTTTAATCCATCTCCCCTAGAAATTGTGTATCCAACAGGAATGGGATTTACTATCATGAATTATTAAAACTGTAAGAAACAGTTTATTTGTAAATTTATAATCTCTTAATCTCCTCAACACATAGGACAAAAGCATAGTGTCAAAAGCCTTGCTGAAGTCAAG
>NW_015094039.1:0-1626 GCF_001431845.1 Calidris pugnax
GGCAAAAAAAAAAGAAAAAAAAAAAAAAGTGCAAACTATCTTGTGCTTTGTTTAGGGTCAGAGCATGGTGGACTTCACCTGCAGTTTTACAGCAACACTAAGGATTTTTCTACCCATTGCACTTGCCTACTCCTTTCAGACATCCCCAGTATTAGCGAGATGTAGTATGTAATTACAAAAAACCTGCAACTGTGTTATCTTAATAGTGAATTTTGTTTTCATTAAGATAGGAAAATGCAGTAATTCAGTAATTTACATTCCTCTTAAATTGCAGCTTTATTATTTCGTACCAGAATTTAGTCTCTTAATAAGGAACAAGCAGATCAAATTGAAATATCTGCTTTTTTTTTTTCTCCTTTCAAATTGCTCTGCTTTAAAATGCCTGGCTTGCTGAGTAGGCACAGCTTGCGTTTAAGTGGCCGTTCTCAGTCTAGGGGTTAAAGGTTTCTTTGGGAGACCCATGTTTTGAAAAGAATGGCTTCATCCTGAGTTGTGTCAATTATAGAAAGGTCACTCTCCACAGCCAGAGCCCTGAGTCCTGAAATGGTTGTTGTGTTAAAAGCTGTCAGAGACTTTCCTAAAAACTGCTAGGACAGCAATATTAACTTGGACATAACAAAAGGAAAGGTGAGGTAGAAAAACTTTTCACCCTTCCCTGCTATGAGAACTTGTCTTCTAGATATTCCTTGTGTTCATCCAAACCTGTCATTCATATTATTCCACTGTGGAAGATTATCTGCCTAAATATTGTTCTCTCTCCTTCCCCCAGATTATCAACATTTCAGCAACCTTCTACGAAATGTCAGAAGAACAAGTAAACTTTTCCAACATGCTCTGAGGAAAGCTAACTGCTGCAATTTAAGACATAACTAGCAGTTCTGTCTCCTTGTCTCCTCTACAGGAGGTTGCCACTCCCAAACCAGCCGGCATCTCAGCCTCTTCAAATGTGCAGAGCTAATTAGAGTGGGGTTGGGATAAACTGCCAGAATTTGCACTGAAGTGCCCCAGGCAGACGAGCACATTCCAATTCAACAATCCTTCTGCCCTATATTTGCACAGAGATGGCAACAAAAAGCTGCAGGGGAGGGAATTTGGACACGTGTTAAGCACTGCAGTTGTCTGCTAAGTGACCGTAATTGCAGACCTGAGCTCGTCAGGTTCCTGCCTAAAACCATAGGGTCTCTCACCTGTGCACAATCTGGAAGGAGTTCAGCAGTACTAAAAACATTCTGCCTTGTACTGAGGGATGTGCCGTTCGTCCAGTTTGACCTACAGTCAGTCAGAGATGAAAGCCAAGCCAACAAACTCCTGTCTGAAAACCTACAGTTTTTTGCAACCGTTAAGATGTAGGAATTAATGAAAAGGAAGAAGCCAAAATTAGTCCCTCCATGGAAAATGTGAAGAAGCCTAGGTGCAGCAGCAGCATTTATTGAAAAGAGAAGCAAATCTATGAAGTGATTGGGCTCACCAAAGAACAACTCAGCTTCCTTTCCCAGCTTTACTTTATCTCATTTTTTCCCAATATATCCAATGGGAGTATCTTGTGTTACCATTGTTTCTAACACAGCTTTGGCAATCAGCAAGTTTAACATGAGCCACAGGTGTGCTCAGCTCTGAACAAAATTC
>NW_015094040.1:0-1628 GCF_001431845.1 Calidris pugnax
ACGAGTGGAGTGTTCACTTTCAAGGCAGAAGAATGGTGCCCCTGAGGAGTCTTCAGATGAGCTTAACAGTACGTACAAATCTTCAGATGGGATTTTACTGGACAGCAGTGATTCAGAAAAGTGAGTTTTTATCTCTAGTTAAAGTTTTTCATGTAAAGAACCTGTGTCGTTTATCATAAAAGTATACATTCTTTTGAAAGTAATTATTTTTTTCTTCTTCAGTGATGTCTCTGCTGCTAGTGGCAGTGAGTACCATCCTAGGTGCTCCATTGCACCTTCAAAGGAAAAGAGATCTGAATCTTCAGAGCAACAAGCTGAATCTGTTGCAGGAGCATGTGACAACCAAAGCTCTTCAGATTCTTCTCTGTCCCCTCCAAGTCCAGTGAAATCATCTGAAACTTCCACCAAGAAATCAAAATTCAACTTGAAAGCCATTTTTGCTTATCACTTCAGGGGAAAGAAGTTTAAAGCTGCTGCACACCGAAAATATAAGTGTGGCTCAGGCAAGAAGAAGAGGAGAAAGTATGTGAGCACACAGATGCCTACGGGGAGGCCACCCCTGACAGCCTCACCTCAAGAGCGAAAGAGAAGGCTTCTACACAGAGGCTTTCAATTCCCCTTCGTTGAAAAATATTATGGGAAGAAACATATTCCCTTAAAGATGGTTCTTGGCTATGAGGTGAGCCCTCTGTTTGGTGGGATAAATGTAGTATTGGGGTTTTTTAGTCTAAAAATGAAGGGAATTTAAATTGGCTTCTACCTGATGCGCTACAATAAACAATGAAACACTTTTAACTTCTGTTAAACAGGACATTTCATGTTGTCTGTCTAATAATTTTAAGACAAACAGGTGAAATATGGGTTTCAATATAACATCGTAATGTAGTTCGTAATATAAATGCTTTATAGTGGTATCTTTAAGATCTCACCTCATGCATTTTTCTTTAGCAAGCAGCTGCAAAGGGGTATTTCCAGTACATTGAAATGCTTAAATACGAAGAACATCTTAGAAAAGCTTTGAAAGCCCTTCAGGCCAGTGAAGACTTAGAAAGAGAATGTCTGGTGGTACGGAAACACAAATACTTAGATGATGAAGGCCCCATTTCCCCTATTCAGGAGACGAAGTAAGTTCATTCTTATATTTTCAGGTGGTATAAAACTTGCTGTTTTGTTCTTAACTAAAATATAAGTTTGTGTCTATTACGGATAGATGCATCAAACACACAGACACAACTCTTGGTCACCCCTGGCCTGTGTGCTGGCGTGGGGAGGGCATCAGTGCTGCTCTAGTCACAAACCTAAAACACGGCACCATACAGGCTGCTGTGGGGAAGGCTGACTCCATCCCAGTCAGACCAGTACAATCTTCTGCTCTTACAGTGGAGTTCAGGAGGTAGTATAGTTCCTTGTAGGAGCATGCAAGTTTGTGACAGAGTTGTAGATATATCAAGCTGAGTTCCTATGCTGTCCTTTTAGCCTATATCAGCATTGTGTGATCTAAATGTGAATATCTGCTGATGTAAGCATTGTTTATTTTGGGAAGAAAGTACTTAGCCGCTGTAAATGTGAGTTGGAGCTTTTTGCAGAATGAGGTATTTTTAATGTGAAGACTGATCATTGTTTCAAAT
>NW_015094041.1:0-1627 GCF_001431845.1 Calidris pugnax
CTTAAAATTATCTCCTCTTTTTAATACTGCTATTTTGGAGTTACAAATCATTGCTTTAGCAAAAACAAGAGTCATGCAAGGTTGTTCAAAGTAAATGATAGTGATTACCTATTTATGAGAGCTTAAAAATCCAAGAAATTAATCAGAAAACTGTGGTTCCATTTGATGAGTTATGTGAAAAGTGATCATATGGAATTGCTCACTCTACTGTTTTAATTAACGTTACTGACTTAGCTTTAACTTGATGTCCATCTGGTGTAAAGCTGCATGTCTATATATGTTCTCAATTTTTTTGTGACTAACAAATGCACATTTGAGAAGTTTTTCATTAATGTACCATTCATCTTTCTGCATCACGCTGCCAACGTTAGTTTCTTGATTGCGCTGTGACCACTTGGAATGAAACTGCTGTTTTCCATTTCTAGGCCTCCTTCAAGATCCAAGATGCACATCCAAGAGTTTGTGCTCTCTGTGTCTTTTCCCCCAACACTAGCAAACCTGTTTGTACTCTCATCTGAAGACTCTTGCTCAGTATTCCTATTTAGACCAAAGCAGCCACACATCAGGATGTGCATCTCTAACACTTGACTGCTCCGAAATGCACTTCAGCCAGCAGTGTTATAGAGTTTTTCTGCAATTATCCCAGTCCCCAGACAGGCTATGGTTAGTTGTCACTGATTTCGAAAATATCACAGTGAATTATTCCAGTTTTTTCTTTCTGCTTGCCTGAAAAGATACGGTTGAAGCAGAATGTTTGCAATTGTTTACAGCTTGAGCCAGCTGTTACGTCTCTAGAGTGTGTGTCTTCAGGGCAACAGCTTCCATCCAGCCTGTATTTTTAGCACCAGCTCATCTCAGAAAGGTTCTCTAATAGCAATTCCAATGTTTGAATTAGTGGTCTCTGTATTTACTAAAGGTTCACTAGGGTGTTGTGGGCCTTCCTGTAATAAAGTCCTCTTCCTTTACTGGCTCTCCCACTTCATGGTATTTTTAGTTCCAAATCACCTTTGACTTAGCCCAGAGCATACCTCTAAAGGGTTTCACAGCATTCCACTGACTTCCACATCTCTCCATTTCTGGGCAATTTAGCAGCCTAAATCCATACTACAATAACTTTTTTAAAAGGCCATTCTTTTTGAAAACAAATGCGATAACTGATTTATAGAAAAATCTAACCATCACCCAAAACCTGGACTACTTTTTCAGATTTTTGAAGTCCTTTGAATTGCAAGAAATCATCATTTTTCCCTGTTCTGCACCTCCTACTTTCAATTCCAGAAATTTATAGGGATGAAACAAAAAACCATCAGCCTGCAGATTAAGTGCCAATATTCACCTCAATTTTAGTCCTATAGATGCCAGGGTAACACAAATCATAGGTAACACACCTCATCTTCTGGGGTACCACTCACTCCTTACTGACTACAGAAGGAGTATGTAGCCACAAGTCACACAGTCTCTCAGCACCACCCTAAAGCAAGGTGAATGCATGGTCTGAATTTTTGGTGCCTTTTGGCTCATGCCGTGGTGTCGGAACCTACTGAGCCAGATCTTCAGCTCTGCCTCAGTCAAGGACGGCAGGGTGATCAGTGTTTGGTACATCGTTCTTCATTTGTCACAGGAGATA